>NC_134088.1:109626397-109929141 GCF_000715075.1 Nicotiana tabacum | reverse complement strand
TGTATAATTTAAATTATAGTGTAAATTTTTAATTTAGTTTATTTATATTTTTTCTTTGTCTAAAAGAAGTGGGTTAACATTTTTATTTATGTATTTTACCTTACCTTTCTTTAAATAAATAAATAAATAAAAAAGAGTAAAAAATATTAAAATAAAAATTTGTGATAAACTATCAGCCCTTTCCATCATGTCATTTATACAAACGACTCTCTCACTCACTTTGTTTATTTTTATTTTTTTAAAATTCAAACAATTCCTAACTAACACCCATGATTCCCTCCTCCCAAAGCCCCATTTCTCCAACTCCATCATTATCTTCATATTTTCCCCTAACATATCTCACCACAGATCCATCCCATATTACCACTCCCCTCGAGTCCCCTTCTAACTTACACATGATCTTCCCCCCACTTCAAAAAAATATTAATTTCTGATCACTACATAATTGAGGACTGAACAAACAAAAAAGGAGGCACCCAACACATTGGTACTTTACATAGAAAAATAAATATTCCCACGAAAAAGAGAGCACAAATATTAATTGGTATCAAAGAGAAGGACTAACCTAATCTCAAGTTCCATTCTCACAAAGCACACAAAGTTGGGATTTCCCGTTCAAGATCCAGGTTTTAAAAGTTCTCGTTGAGTTTTCGGTTTATGGTTTACTGTTGTTCATTGCTATTTCAAGTTCGACATTGGATATCTATTTGTTGGTGTTTTCTCAATATATAATAAAAATCTTTACCGCAAAGGTTCTTATTCTTCTCTTGTTATAGTTACTTTCTGTGTTTAATAATTTGTGGAGAAATTTAGTTCTATTGTGAATTTGTTCGTTGGGATGCATATCTTTGATTAAAATTAATTATTAAAAATAAAATATTTTGTAGTGACAATATATAACTTCTTTGATTATCGAGAGCATTTTTAATATTTGTTTCAAGTATTCACTAGCTATGGTTTAAACAAGTTTCTGAATAGTCAACTTTAAAGTGTATTAACTAAAGAATTAGTATTAATCTATGGTTATGATATAATAAATTATTTAATTAATCTATGAGAAGTACACGTTAAGTTTTCCATTCTATGACACTCTCGAATCCATAAAGATAAGGTATTACTTGATATGGTACCATGTAGTTCATGCCCTCATATTTTGATTTTTTATTTTTGAAACTAACTTAATGGAACTTTCAGTAGCTTCTGTTAAAGGTTTAACTCATAATTTATATTAAATAATTATTATTGTTACTTTTGTATATTATTTTGATTAGTTTAAGTATTATTCTTACATTAATGTTGAAACTGTATTATGGGAAAGTTATTAATAAACTGAGGTTAGGTGAAAGTCAAGGCCGATTGATTGGTAAGAAAAATAATTGTGAGTGAGTGAGATATGTCACAAACTAATTCATGACTCGTTGCAATAAATAAATAAAAAATATTAAACAATATACAAATAAATATCTCGGATCTGAAAGAGACAAATAAATGGAATACTTTTTAAAAAGGGTAGAAATATTTTACACACGCTGTAAATATTTGCCCATGTATTCATACCCGAACCTTGGATTGATATGCTTAAGTAATAAAAGGGTCATGTGCGCATTCCTGCGTCTCGATACCTTTAAATTTAAATTAATTATATTTTAATCATGTGTACATTTCGTACCTTGGTTTAACATCTACCTTCAATGGAATACCTTATGTGCGTACCGCATCTAGATCAACATAATTAATAAAATATAATAAATCAAGTGAAGCGGTAATAAATAATCCATAATCAATAAAATACAAGAATAGCTAAAAATTGATTTAAGCCTTACATTAGTCAATAAAGCGACCGTGCTAGAACCACGGGACTCGAGGGGTGCCTTACACCTTCCCCTCGATCAACAAAATTCCTTACTCAGTCTTCTATTTTCGTAGACCATAAATTAGGAGTCAAATCTTCCTTTTGATAAGGGATTCAATGAAAGGTGACTTGGAACACCAAAACTCAATTTCAAGTGGCGACTCTAAATAATAAATAATCCCTTTTCAAAACGTCACTTTAATTGGAAAAACTCTTCTAACTCAACCTCGTAATAGGGTTGCGTGGGAAAAAAGAGGTGTGACAGCTTTGGCGACTCTGCTGGAGAACAATTAATAAGAATTCGAGTTTGTATATTGATTCTTATTTGGCTTTTATCATGTTTTGGATATTATTGTGTTTGGGATCCTTATGTGCTATTTGTCGCTTATTTACCGCTTTAATATTTATGTGAACTGTGATATAAATTATATCCTCTCTTGCACCCCTCTGAGTTTTCTGATAGGTAGTTATGTTGTGTTTGCCTACCAGCATCACAAAATTTCTGTCTTGAGATAAATCCAGTTAGCCTACCAGCTTCTGGTGAAGGATTTAGTCACACGTTTTTAGGCGGGAGAGTCGTTAGCTAGCCGGTGTTGTTCTACTACTGGTGACGCTTGAAGCTCCTCGGCTCGGGTCGTCCACCCGGGTAAGCCAGGTCTAGATACCATCTCCTTTAAGATTTAAAAACTTTGAAGAACAAGCCACCAACAATGAATATCCCTAGTAGGCTACGCTTTATTTGCATCATGTGCATTGGACTTAACGGGATTCGACACAAGGGTCGGGCCCGTATAGGACAGGTACTAATTTTTCAGACCAACATGTTCATTTTTTTATGCTACATGTAACATTATTTGGTAGGCTTTACTGAAATGTTGACCGGCTTTAGGATAGATTGATTGAACAGGGAAGAGAGAAAGAGAAAATTTCCTCAATATTTTCATTAAAAAACCCATTTTTTAAAAAATAAAATTTCGAAGGGTTCTAATGTGTAAAATCATAATTTTCAAAATGGTTTTTTTATTTATTTATTTAGACCGAACTACGCGGGTCTGATTCTCACCGGATGTGAGATACGTAGGCAAACCTCATCGGTTTCGGCCCCCAATTTTCAAAAAATCCAAAAATATTTTTCCTTTCCTTAATTCCTTCTTAGAATTCTTTCCTTAGAAAATTCAAAAAAAAAAATCATTAAATCCAATTTTTTTCCCGAAGTCTTTCATGTGAAAAAAAAAAAAATTTGCAAATCAAAATCCAAAAATATATTTTTTTCCTTCTTTAGAAGTCTTTCTTCCAAAATTTCAAAGAAAAACCAATCAAAATCCAAAAGAATATTTTATTTCTCCTTTAAGAAGTCTTCATTCCAAAATTCCCAAAGAAAACAAAAGAGCTAGCTTATGTACTTTGTTCCCGGTATTCCCGAACTATGCAAGATCTGATTCATGCGGCGTCATGATATGTAGGCAATCCCCATCGAATTCGATCATTTCCATCAAATAAACTGAGTGAGAAAAAAAAGAGAAGAAAGAAAAAGAAAGAAAGGAGTGACAAAAATAACAAAGGAAAACAAAGAGGGAAAAACAACCAAAAAAAAAGGAAAGCAAGAGTGAAAAAAATACAAAGAGAGAACTCTTTGTCCAATTTTAAAAAGAAAACTGCGGAAAGTTTTCGTGAATGTTGTCAAATGGCGCAAGCAAGCCGCCAGGGTAAAGCCTCCAATGGATGAAGCAGAAATGGTTACGGTCTTCCTACCGGCCAAAGAAGCGGACTACTTCCAGAACATGATGTCCGTTATGGATAATCCGTTCGGCGAGGCTATCAAAATTGGGAAAATGGTCGAAAATGGTTTAAAAACGGGCCAAATCTTGAGTCATGCTGCCTTTAAGGCCATATCATAGACCGTTCAGAATGGTTCGGGCAGTTTGATGAACAGAAACAGGAGGGAAGAGAGAGCCATGATGGCTTTAAGCTCGATGGGGCCCGCAGGTCATTCAACCAATCATATATGCTTCGTAAGGTCCCACAACAATATTATCCCCATGTAGCTCATGTTTACACTCAAAATGGCCTTGCAGAATATTTGATTAAACGTGCCATGACCCAATTTTACCTGTAGGTCGTGATGGCGCCCAACACTACAGCTAGGCAAGCCAACTAATAAATTTAGCATACTTTGATAAAGTTTAAAACCATAAACCCAAACTCTACCAATGTGTGTGCCAAGACCTGGTGTCACAAGTGAATGAGCATCTAGTAGATTATACAAAACTCCAAATACTGTCTGAAATAAAATAGACAGAATGTAAATATCAGAAAAGACACTGGTAGCTGCAGATCGGCTCAGAAAGGCAGCTTACCACTATGCCTCGGGATGACGTGGGTATGTGATGATAGGTCCTCCACTAGTACCTGTCTCAGGTCCTGCACAAAAAGTGCAGCAAGTGTAGTATGAGTACGTAAACAACGTGTACCCAGTAAGTATCAAGCCTAATCTCAAAGTGGTAGAGACGAGATGGCCGACTTTGACACTCACTATGGGTCAATAATAACTGAAATAAAACTAGAATATTTAAATCAGCATGATTTATAGAATTTAAAATAATTTATTTAATCAGCAGAAATAATCAAATTCCTTCAATTCAAATAATTTATAATTTATCAATTAAACCTCATTTACAGGAGTAATAATAAATTCCTTAACGAGCAAAAATAATAATTCATTAAATTCCAAGGATTTGTTTTTTCAATTTATTAATTAGCTTCACAAGCTGAAATAAATTATTAAAGTATCGTGTAATTATTATTATTAAGCACGATTTTTGCCGAGGACGTACGACCCGATCCAGAGTATCGTGTACACTGCCGAGGGACGTGCGGCGCGATCCATAGATGCATCTATCCTGCCGAGGCGTTCGGTCCGCTCCACAAGAAAGGAGAACATTTTCTTATGTGCCTCCGGAAGGAGAGTATGTTTATTATAAGATAAATTTGGGTGGAGAACAATTTCTTTTAACAATTAATTGATTTAAACAAAAATTAAGCCTATGAGATTTCCATCCTTTAATATCTTTATCTAACAATTTACAATATATTCATATAGATATTAATTAATATTAATTAATCAAAGAATATAATTTTCACAAGTAAGGCATGCTTTGAGTCCTAAACTACCCGAACTTTAGCATTAATAGTAGTTACGCACGGACTCTTGACACCTCGTGCGTACGTAGCCCCCCACAATTAGCAATAATTATTTAATTTTAATCACCTATGAGGTAATTTCCCCCTCACAAGATTAGACACGAGACTTACCTCGTCTTGCTCCAATTTAATCCACTATAAGGCCTTTTCCACGATTATCCAACTCCGTCTAGCTCGAATCTAGCCAAAATAATTCAATACAATCACTAAATATTATAGGAATCAATTTTATAAGAAAATACTATATTTTTAAGAAAAGATCCCGAAATTAATTAAAAATTTGCCCGCGGGGCCCACATCTCAGAATCCGATGAAAGTTATGAAATCCGACAACCCATTCAATTACGATTCCAACGATACCAGTTTCACTCAAATCCAATTCTGAATTGATACCGAAAACTCAAAATTTCGTTTCTATGAGATTTCTAAAACTTTCCCAAATTTAAATCTCAAAACACTAATTTATGGTGAAAACAATGATATACTTGTATATGTAGACCAAATCCGAGTTAGAATCACTTACCCCAATGTTTTTCCCTTCAAAATCTGCCAAAAGTCATCTCTGCTCAAGCTCAAGTTCGTCAAAAATGGCAAATGGGACGAATGCCCTCTTTTTATAAAACTGCCCAGCAGCCTTCGGAACTAGTCCTCGAACTGGGCCTCGATCGCGGCTTCGATCACAGGCTTGAGCCTGGACCTCGGTCATGGCCTGCCTTCGATCAGGACATCGAGGCTGCGCCTTCGATCAGGGCATCGAGCATGTGCCTTCGATCAGGGCATCGAGCATGTGCCTTCGATCAGTGCATAGAGCATGGGTCTCGATCCTAGCCCTCGAGCCTTACCTTCGATCATGTCCTCGAGCTGGACCTTCGATCGTGGCTTCGATCTCAAGCTCGAGCCTGAGCCTCGTCAACCCTGGGCTCGATACTTGGGCTTGATATCTGGGTTCGATCTGGGGCTCGATCACAGCCCAGAATATACAGTAGAAGGGAAAATTGCAGCAGCTTTTTAAGTCCAACTTTTGATCTATGAACCATCCGAAACTCACCCGAGGCCTTCGGGACCTCAACCAAATATACCAAAAAGTCCTTAAACATCATACGAACTTAGTCGAACCTCTAAATCACATCAAATAACGCAAAAATCATGAATCATACCCCAATTCAAGCTTAATGAAACTAAGAGTTTTCAACTTCTACATTCGATGTCGGAACCTATCAAATCAACTCCGATTGACCTCAAATTTTACACACAAGTCATAAATTATATAACGGAGCTATGAAAATTTTTGGAACTGGATTCTGACTCCGATATCAAAAAGTCAACTCATCGGTCAAACTTCCAAACTTAAATTCTTATTTTTAGCAATTTCAAGCCTAATTTAACTACGGAATTCCAAATAAAATTCCGAACATGCTCCTAAGTCCAAAATCACCATACGGAGCTGTTGGAATCATCAAAATTCTATTCTGGGGTCGTTTTCTCAAAATGTTGACCGAAGTCAAACTTAGCACTTTAAGGCCAACTTAAGGAACCAAGTATTCCGGTTTCACCCCAAACACTTCCAAATCCCGAACCAACCATCCCCGCAAGTCATAAATCATTACAAGCACCTACGAGAAGTTTTATTTTAGGGAACGGGGTTCTAAAAGTTAAAATGACCGGTTGGGTCATTACATTCTCCACCTCTTAAACAAACGTTCGTCCTCGAACGGGTTTAGAATTGTACCTGGAGTGCTAAATAAGTGTGGATATCTGCTCCGCATGTCTTCCTCAGTCTCCCAAGTTGCTTCCTCGACTGGTTGACCCCTCCACTGGACTTTTACTGCAGAAATCCTCTTGGACCTCAACTGGCGAACCTGTTTATCAACAATGGCAATTGGCTCCTCTTCATAACCCAAGCTATTATCTAGTTGAATTGTGCTGAAGTCTATCACATGTTATAGGTCGACATGATACTTCCAGAGCATAGATACGTGAAAAACTAGATGAACACCCGATAGGCTGGGAGGCAATGCAAGCTCATAAGCAACCTCCCCAACTCGTTTCAATACCTCAAATGGGCCTATATACCTTGGGCTCAACTTGCCCTTCTTGCCGAATCTCATAATTTCCTTCATCGGCGAAACCTTCAAGAGAACTTTTTCACCTACCATGAATGATATATCACGCGCTTTTTGATCCGTATAACTCTTTTGTCTGGACTGTGCTATACGAAGTCGCTCCTGAATCAACTTTACCTTTTCCAAGGCATCCCTTACCAAATCAGTACCATATAACTTAGCCTCACCTAGCTCAAACCATCCGATAGGTGAACGACATCGCCGACCATATAAAGCCTCAAATGGAGCCATCTCGATGCTGGATTGGTAACTGTTATTATAAGCAAACTCGGTCAAAGGCAGGAAACGATCCCACTGACCTCCAAAGTCAATCACACATGCCCTGAGCATATCCTCCAAAATCTGAATTGTCCTATCTGACTGTCCATCGGTCTGCGGATGAAAGGTTGTGCTGAGCTCTACACGGGTCCCCAGCTCACTCTGTACTGCTCTCCAGAAATGTGAAGTAAACTGAGGGCCTCTATCTGATATAATGGAAATTGGCACACCGTGCAACCGAACTATCTCCTGAATATAAATCTGGGCCAACCTCTTTGAAGTATACATAGTCACAACAGGAATAAAATGTGTTGACTTAGTCAACCTGTCAACAATGACCCAAACTGCATCAAACTTTCGCAAGGTCCGCGGCAACCCAACTACAAAATCCATAGTAATTCGTTCCCATTTCCACTCTGGTATAGTCATCTGCTGAAGTAGGCCACCTGGCCTCTGGTGCTCATACTTAACTTGCTGGCAATTTAGACACCGAGCTATATACTCAACTATGTCCTTTTTCATCCGTCGCCACCAATAATGCTGCCTCAAGTCACGATATATCTTACTTAACTTGCTGGCAATTTAGACACCGAGCTATATACTCAACTATGTCCTTTTTCATCCGTCGCCACCAATAATGCTGCCTCAAGTCACGATACATCTTCGTAGCACCTGGATGAATAAAATATCTAGAACTGTGTGCCTCTTCCAAGATCTTTTTCCTCAGTTCATCCACATAAGGAACTCACAGATGATCCTGGAGTCGCAGAACACCATATGCACCAATAGTGACTTCCTTGGCACCACCTCGTAGTACCGTTTCACAAAGAACCATCAGGTATGGGTCATCATACTGGCGAGCCTTGATCTGTTCAAATAGTAAAGATGGGCCACAACACATGCAAGAACTCGGCTGGGCTCTGAAATATCCAGCCTCACAAGTCTGTTAGCCAAGGACTGAATATCTGAGGCTAATGGCCTTTCCTCTGCTGAAATGAAAGCCAAACTACCCATACTCTCCGCCTTTCTGCTCAAGGCATCTGCAACCACATTTGCTTTGCCCGGATGATACAGGATAGTAATATCATAATCTTTTAGTAACTCCAGCCATCTGCGCTGCCTCAAATATACGTCCCTCTGCTTGAACAAATGCTGCAAACTACGATGATCAGTGTAAACTTCACAAGACACCCCATAAAGATAATGCCTCCAAATCTTAAGAGCGTGAACAATTGCAGCTAACTCCAAATCATGTGCCGGATAATTCTTTTCGTGGGACTTCAGCTGATGTGAAGCATATGCAATAACTTGCCCTTCCTGCATCAATACACAACCCAAGCCAATGCGCGAAGTGTCGCAATACACTGTATACATCCCCGAACCGGAAGGCAACACTAACACTGGTGCTGTAGTCAACGATATTTTGAGCTTCTGAAAGCTCACCTCACAATCATCGGACCATCGGAATGGAGCACCCTTCTGGGTTAATTTGGTAAAAGGTGCTGCAATAGATGAAAAACCTTCCACGAACCAACGATAATAACCTGCCAAACCCAGAAAACTCCGGATCTCAGCCGCCGAAGTGGGACAATGCCAATTCTGAACCGCCTCGATCTTTTTGGGATCAACTTTAATACCTTCGCCCGATACAATATGTCCCAAAAATGTAACAGACTCTAGCCAAAACTCACATTTAGAGAACTTAGCATATAGCTTTTGTTCCCGCAATGTCTGAAGCACTACTCTCATATGCTGCTCATGCTCCTCCTTACTGCGCGAATAGATTAATATGTCATCAATGAAGACAACGACAAACGAATTAATATATGGCATGAATACCCTGTTCATCAGATCCATACGCTGCCAGGGCATTAGTTAAACCGAAGGACATCACCAGAAACTCATAATGACTATATCTAGTTCGAAAAGCAGTCTTCGGAACATCCGAATCCCGAATCTTCAACTGATGGTACCCCGACCTCAAGTCGATCTTAGAGAATACCCTAGCACCCTGCAACTGGTCAAATAGATCATCAATACGCGGCAACGGGTACTTGTTCTTAATAGTGACTTTGTTCAATTGGCGATAATCAATACACATCCGCATTGTTCCATCCTTCTTTTTCACAAATAATACTGGTGCACCCCAAGGCGATACACTCGGTCTGACGAACCCTTTGGCTAGTAACTCTTCAAGCTGTTCTTTCAATTCTTTTGGAGCCATGCGATACAGTGGGATAGATATAGGCTGGGTATCTGAAGCCAAGTCAATATAGAAATCAATATCACGATCGGGTGGCAATTCTGGAAAATCTGACGGAAATACATCGGCGAACTCCCGAACTACAGTCACTGAATCAATAGCCGGAGTCTCTATAGTAGTATCCCGAACATAGGCTAGATAAGCCAAACAACCCTTCTCAACCATGTGTTGAGCCTTTATAAAAGAAATAACTTGATTAAATGAACTAACAGGAGAACCCTTCCACTCCAACTTAGGAAATGCTGGAATAGCCAAGGTAACAGTCTTGGCATGACAATCTAGAATAGCATGATATGGAGATAACCAGTCCATACCTAGAATAATTTCAAAATAGGTCATCTCAAGCAATGGCAGATCTGCTCTAGTTTCATAACCACAGAATGTAATAATACAGGATCGGTAGATCCGGTTCACAACAACAGAATCGCCCACAGGAGTGGACACATAAACAGGAGTACTCAAGGACTCACGAGAAACACCCAGGAATAGAGCAAATAGAGATGACACATATGAATACGTAGATCCTGGATCAAATAATACTTAGGCATCTTTGTCACAAACAGAAATAATACCTGTAATCACGGCATCTGAGGCCTCTGCATCTAGTCTAGCCGGAAAAGCATAGAACCGAGCTGGAGCGCCAACTGTCTGGCCTCCGCCTGGCTGACCTCCACCTCTAGGACGGCCCCTACTCACCTGTCCTTCACCTCTGGGTGGTCGTACTACTGGTGGAGCAACTGGTCTGGTAAGCATAAGCTGCTGACCCTGCTGTACTGGTCTACCCCGAAGCCTGGGGAAAAACCTCTGCATGTGACTGGGATCCCCGCACTCGTAATAACTCTTCGGTGCGATGGGCTGCTGATTAAGTGCCTGGCCCTGGGGACGGGAATACCTACTGGGAGGACCCTGAATAGATGGTGGGTGGTAAGAACTCTCTAGGATATCACTGAGATAAGGTCGCACTGGAGCACCTCGAGGAGGTGGTGGTGCTGGATATGGGGGTCTGCTGGACTCCCCCCTCACGAACTGACCTCTACCCCCGGACGGAGCACCTCTGAACTCTCCAGAGTACCTGAACCGCTTATCTCTCATAATCTGCTCTCGGGTCTGCTGACGTGCACCCTCAATCCTCCGGGCTATCTCCACAACTCGCTTATAAGAAGTACCCATCTCAACCTCTTGAGCCATAGTAGCCTGAATACCAGTATGTAAACCGGCTACAAACCTTTGCACTCTCTCCGCCTCAGTAGGGAGTATCATTAGTGCATGGCGAGATAATTCGGAAAAACCTCGCCTCATAATCAGTCACTGATATCTGACCCTGCTGGAGCTGCTCAAACTGAAACCGCAACTCCTCCCTCTGGAAGGGTGGAATATACCTGTCCAAGAAGATACGGGTGAACCTGTCCCAAGTCATGGGAGGAGAATCTGCTGGTCTGCCAAGAGCATAAGACTGCCACCATCTACGGGCTCTACCCTCTAGCTGAAAAGTAGCGAAATCAACCCCATGGGATTCCAATATCCTCATATTGTACAGTCTATCCTTGCAACGATCAATGAAATCCTGTGGATCCTCATATCGCTCACCCTCGAAGACAGGAGGATGTAGTCTAGTCCATATGTCCAATAGTTTCTGAGGATCGGCAGCTACAGCTGGCCTGGGCTCAGGTGTAACTGCTGCCACTGGCTGGACTCCACCCACGGGTAGTGCACCATGGGTCTGATATACAGTAATTGCCTGTCTATGAGCCTGCGCGGTAGGGATTTGTGCTCCCCCGCCCGCCTGAGATGTGGCTGGGTCTGCCGAAAATAAACCGGCCTGAGTCATATTGTCCATGAATCGCAGCATACGACCCATGACATCCTGAAATCCCGGTGCAGATGTGAAGTCCACCGGAGCTGGCTCTGCCACAGGCACCTCACCCTGCTCCTCAATAATGGGATTCTCTGCTGGATCCACTGGCGGCATAACTGGAACAGTCCTGGGACGTCCTCGCCCTCTACCACAGCCTGGAGCCCTCCCTCGGCCTCTGTCTCGGCCTCTAGCAACTAGGGGGAGTAGTTCTTCCCTGGTCTGGAATCTCATTAGAGCTTGTTCTCGCCATCAGTGAGAGAATAAGAGAAGGATATTTAGTACTACATCAATTGCACGATGGAATATGAAGAAAGGTAGTTTCCTAACACCATATAGCCTCTCGAAGATAAGTACAGACGTCTCTGTACCGATCCGTAAGACTCTATTAGGTCTGCTCATAACTTGTGAGACCTACGTGAACCTAGTGCTCTGATACCATGTTGTCACGACCCAATTTCACCTGTAGGTCGTGATGGCGCCCAACACTACAGCTAGGCAAGCCAACTAATAAATTTAGCATACTTTGATAAAGTTTAAAACCATAAACCCAAACTCTACCAATGTGTATGCCAAGACCTGGTGTCACAAGTGAATGAGCATCTAGTAGATTATACAAAACTCCAAATACTGTCTGAAATGAAATAGACAGAATGTAAATATAAGAAGAGACACTGGTAGCTGCAGATCGGCTCAGAAAGGCAGCTCACCACTATGCCTCGGGATGACGTGGGTATGTGATGATAGGTCCTCCACTAGTACCTGTCTCAGGTCCTACACAAAAAGTGCAGCAAGTGTAGTATGAGTACGTGAACAACGTGTACTCAGTAAGTATCAAGCCTAATCTCAAAGTGGTAGAGACGAGATGGCCGACTTTGACACTCACTATGGGTCAATAATAACTGAAATAAAACTAGGATATTTAAATCAGCATGATTTATAAAATTTACAATAATTTATTTAATCAGCAGAAATAATCAAATTCCTTCAATTCAAATAATTTCCAATTTATCAATTAAACCTCATTTACAGGAGTAACAATAAATTCCTTAACGATCAAGAATAATAATTCATTAAATTCCAAGGATTTTTTTTTCAATTTATTAATTAGCTTCACAAGCTGAAATAAATTATTAAAGTATCGTGTAATTATTATTATTAAGCACGATTTATGCCGAGGACGTACGGCCCGATCCAGAATGTCGTGTACACTGTCGAGGGATGTGCGGCGCGATCCATAGATGCATCTATCCTGCCGAGGCATTCGGCCCGCTCCACAAGAAAGGAGGACATTTTCGTGTGTGCCTCCGGAAGGAGAGTATGTTTATTATAAGATAAATTTGGGTGGAGAACAATTTCTTTTAACAATTAATTGATTTAAACAAAAATTAAGCCTATGAGATTTCCATCCTTTAATATCTTTATCTAACAATTCACAATATATTCATATAGATATTAATTAATATTAATTAATCAAAGAATACAATTTTCACAAGTAAGGCATGCTTTGAGTCCTAAACTACCCGAACTTTAGCATTAATAGTAGCTATGCACGGACTCTTGACACCTCGTGCGTATGTAGCCCCCCACAATTAGCAATAATTATTTAATTTTAATCACCTATGAGGTAATTTCTCCCTCACAAGATTAGACACGAGACTTATCTCGTGTTGCTCCAATTTAATCTACTATAAGGCCTTTTCCACGATTATCTAACTCCGTCTGGCTTGAATCTAGCCAAAATAATTCGATACAATCACTAAATATTATAGGAATCAATTCTATAAGAAAATACTATATTTTAAAGAAAAGATCCCAAAATTAATTAAAAATTTTCCCGCGGGGCTCACATCTCGGAATCCGACGAAAGTTATGAAATCCGACAACCCATTCAATTACGATTCCAACGATACCAGTTTCACTCAAATCCGACTCCGAATCGATACCAAAAACTCAAAAATTCGTTTCTATGAGATTTCTAAAACTTTCCCAAATTTAAATCTCAAAACACTAATTTATAGTGAAAACAATGATATACTTGTATATGTAGACCAAATCCGAGTTAGAATCACTTACCCCAATGTTTTTCCCTTCAAAATCTGCCAAAAGTCGTCTCTGCTCAAGCTCAAGTTCGTCAAAAATGGCAAATGGGACGAATACCCTCTTTTTATAAAACTGCCCAGCAGCCTTCGGAACTAGTCCTCGAACTGGGCCTCGATCGCGGCTTCAATCACAGGCTCGAGCCTGGACCTCGGTCATGGCCTGCCTTTGATCAGGACATCGAGGTTGGGCCTTCGATCAGGGCATCGAGCATGTGCCTTCGATCAGGGCATCGAGCATGTGCCTTCGATCAGGGCATAGAGCATGGGTCTCGATCCTAGCCCTCGAGCCTTACCTTCGATCATGTCCTCGAGCTGGACCTTTGATCGTGGCTTCGATCTGAAGCTCGAGCCTGAGCCTCATCAACCCTGGGCTCGATACTTGGGCTCGATATCTGGGTTCGATCTGGGGCTCGATCACAGCCCAGAATATACAGCAGAAGGGAAAATTGCAGCAGCTTTTTAAGTCCAACTTTTGATCCGTTAACCATCCGAAACTCACCCGAGGCCTTCGGGACCTCAACCAAATATACCAACAAGTCCTAAAACATCATAAGAACTTAGTCGAACCTCTAAATCACATCAGACAATGCTAAAACCATGAATCATACCCTAATTCAAGCTTAATGAAACTAAGAGTTTTTAACTTCTACATTCGATGTCGAAACCTATCAAATCAACTCCAATTGACCTCAAATTTTACACATAAGTCATAAATTACATAACGGAGCTATGACAATTTTCGGAACTGGATTCTGACTCCGGTATAAAAAAGTCAACTCATCGGTCAAACTTCCAAACTTAAATTCTTGTTTTTAGCCATTTCAAGCCTAATTTAACTACGGACTTCCAAATAAAACTCCGAACACGCTCCTAAGTCCAAAATCACCATACGGAGCTGTTGGAATCATCAAAATTCTATTCCGGGGTCGTTTTCTCAAAATATTGACCGAAGTCAAACTTAGCACTTTAAGGCCAACTTAAGAAACCAAGTGTTCCGGTTTCACCCCAAACACTTCCAAATCCCGAATCAACCATCCCCGCAAGTCATAAATCATTACAAGCACCTACGGGATGTTTTATTTTAGGGAACAGAGTTCTAAAAGTTAAAATGACCGGTTGGATCATTACAGCGCAACCTTACACGCGACCACAACATTATACACAAAACGAGCTCCACCTCCTAGAAATGCCCGTCCCTACCAAGCTCCATATAATCCCCAACCAAATGTTCCCCAATACAATCCTCGCCCAAGAGAGCCCCTCAAAAGGAATCAATTCACCCCTATTGGTGAATCATATTCAAGTTTGTTTCAAAAGCTAATCGGGCTAGGTCTGCTGCAGCCAGTGGCCTCGAACCGGCCAAACCCCGAGTCCCCCTCGCACCAAGCTGATGCTAGATGTGAATACCACTCTAGAGCAATGGGACATGATACAGAGGACTGTTGGACCCTCAAAAGTGCAATTGAAGAATTTGATCCGGCTCTGAAATCCATTGTAGCCATTGTCGCAATAGAAAAGAAACCTAAAAATGGGCTCCAAACCTGAAACTGTCCCTATCAGACGGGAATCGCGGTAGCCGGTCTTGCTATCTTTTCTACATTTCGGGTTATTTCAGGGTGTTATCCAAATTCTTTTACTTTACTGTCTTACTTTCTGATGTAAACCCTATATATATATATTATTATTATTTTATTTTTTTTATTTTTTATTTTACATATAAAATTCAAATAAATAAAATCAACGTTTCATCATCCATGAATGTCTCTTTTATTAATCTTGTCACCTTTCTTATTCTCTTTTCAGTTTTGTTAATGCAAATTTTAATAACATGGCATGCTTGCAGACTTTATGCCCAGATCCTAAAATGATGTCAGACCTTGAAATAATGAATCAAGAAGTAGAATGTGCCGAAGATAAGGCTTGTAAGAAAATAAACAAAGAAGGAAAAACAAGCCTAAACCAAGTCCAAATGACAACCGCCCTTACTTGATTGGTTTATGGCACTGTAGCCATAGTATCAGTAGAAGTTGAAATTTTTTCTCTTCGGATCATTGCTGAAACCGAGTTCGAGGATGAAGATTGAGTCAAGACCCGATTGAAGAAAATGACTTTGGTTGATGAAAAGCGATTGACTGCAGTTTGCCACAGGTAGTTGTACCAACAAAGAATGGCCCGTGCCTACAACAAGAAAGTGCGACCCAAGAAATTTAAAGTAGGGCAACTCGTTCTGAGGCATATTCTTCCGCACGAGGAAGCTAAAGGAAAATTGCCCCGAATTGGAAGGAACATATATTGTAACAAGAGTACTGCCAAAAAGGAGTACTGTATTTGGGAGACATCGAAGGAAATGTTCCCGATACAAATGTCAATGCAGACGCGGTCAAAATGTACTATGTTTGACCCTTTATGCAGCTTTAATGCTCTCTGATTGGGATGACGAAGGCTTTCATTCTCACTACCCAAATACTATTAACCCTTTGCTAACCCTTTGAGCCAGATATGTTTTCCTTGGCCACCCTCTTTGGAACCTTGTATTTAATGAGAAAGAAAAAGAAAAAAAAAGAAGAAAAAAAGAAAAAAAAAGAAAAAGAAAAGCAAAAGAAAACAAAACAGAAGAAAAACAAAACAAAAATCAAAACAAGTTCAAGTTAATTGAACTATGTTCGACCTGATTCCGAAAGGATACGTAGGCAGCCTCAATCTAGGGTTCGGTCACACCAAAACAAAAATTTACATTCCCCCAAAAGTGAAAACCGGGGCAGATGTCACAATGGTTCGGCGATGATTTCGCTCGAAAGGTTCCAAAGTTGTAATTCAATCAAACTTCTTTTTACCCAAATACTTTCAAGTCCTTCCGATCAATTGGCGAGAATGTTCAAGAGTTGGAGGATACGAATACTAGGATCGGATGCAACCAAATTAGAGAAATAAAATGAGAGAGTCCTATTGGTGAAAACCCTCATGGGAACTGTAGGGCGATGGTGAGTAGAGAAAATAAAAATGAGAGAGTCTTGGTAGTAAAACCCGCAAAGGGCACTATAAAGCGATGGCGAGAAGAGAAATAAGATAGATCAGCTAGTGAAAACCCGCAAAGGGCATTGTTGATCGAAAAGAGGAACCACGCAGCCATGGCATCAACACAATCCTGAGCAAGATTTTTTGGTTTCAAGTCAAAAGTTGTGATGAGTTTCTAAGAGTCGGACAGTTTACACAGATCAGGCATCCAGTCCAAAAGGCATGTCATGTTCATTGAAGTCCGCATGTACTCCCAGATAAGTCCGTCTTTCTATTCCCCGAAAGGGACACCTTTTATTTTAAACTCATTCTCTATTCCATTATTTTATATTTATTTTAATCCCTTTCGGTCTAACTTTGTTTAAAAAATAAAACAAAGAAAAGACGGCAAGACCAATTTACTGGGTTCTCGTTTGAAGCGAGCTGATATATTCAAAAGGCGCCCAGCCTCGGCAAGGGCATCAAGTCGACCCCGACTGGCCATGATTGGCCGATGCTTTGAAATGGAAAACTTTGAAAGAAGCCAAAACCAAAATGCCCACAAAGGTAAAATAAAGTTGAAAAAGGTTAAGTCCCAACCGTCATGGCAAAGTTTGAAAAAGCCAAAGGTTCTCCAGAGTCAGAAATACAGTTGGTATTCAGGAACTAATCTGTTGCAGTTGAAATCATTAAAGAAGATGAGCGGAGATCAAGAGATTGAAATAATCAAAGCCACAAACCGACCTCCATTTTAAAACTAACGAACCTTTCTTTGTTCAGAACAGGAACAGAACAGTTGTAGGAAACAGTACGTGAAAAGATGAACACCACCAAGTGTTCTCAAATCCTTGATTTTCTTCCAAAATACATGTAATCATTTTATTTTTAGTTTCATTTTAGGGAACTAATACCCTATCTTCAACACAAGATACTACATCCCTTGATTTTATTCTTATTGCCAACACATGGTACTACATCCCCTGGTTGCATTTCTTGTTGTAAACATAGGGTACGACATTCCCTAGTAGTATCTCAGAGTGCCACGAGCCTCGTCTTATTGCCAACACAGGGTACTACATCCCCTGGTTGCATTTGTTGTTGCAAACATAGGGTACGACATTCCCAAGTAGCATCTCAGAGCGCCACAAGCCTCACCTTGCTGTCAACACAGGGTACTACATCCCCTGGTTGCATTTCATGTTGCAAACATAGGGTACGACATTCCCTAGTAGCATCTCAAAGCGCCATGAGCCTCATCTTATTGCCAACACAGGGTACTACATCCCCTAGTTACATTTATTATTGCAAACATAGGGTACGACATTCCCTAGTAGCATCCCGGAGTGCCAAGAGCCTCACCTTATTGCCAACACAGGGTATTACATCCCCTGGTTGCATTTCTTGTTGCAAACATAGGGTACGACATTCCCTAGTAGTACCCTAGAGTACCTCGAGCCTCATCTTATTGCCAACAGAGGGTACTACATCCCCTAGGTGCATTTCTTATTGCGAACATAGGATACGACATTCCCTAGTAGCATCCCAGAGTGCCAACAGCCTCACCTTATTGCCAACACAGGGTACTATATCCCTTGGTTGCATTTCTTGTTGCAAATATAGGGTATGACATTCCCTAGTAGCATCCTAGACTACCACGAGCCCCATCTTATTGTCAACACATGGTACTACATCCCCTGGTTGCCTTCCTTCTTGTTAACATAGGGTACGACAATTCCTATTATAAAATATTTTAAAATATAAAATATAAAATTTTATTTTTCTTTCAATTCTTTATTTTGCAATAGAAAAATAGTTTATTGTATTTTCAATTACTCACAAAAATTTTCTAGTGCAAACTGGGGCAGAAAATTTTTGTTCGTTTTATTTGTTTCTGATGGCTTGTAGGTTTTTATGCAAAGTACGGATTGGATGTGCAAAAATAAGATTCCAGCTCTCGACAGAGAAAGTGGAACGTTTGATCTCAATACCAGCCGAACCAGCTTTGACATAATGCATGCAGAGACATGGGATTTCAAGATCCATCTTCTCATCATCTGATTAAGAAACAAGCCTGTGAGAATATTTCCTAGTCTGTTGCATTGAGAACATTAAGTTTCAGTCTAAAATCAATGGGGAAAGCAAGTCAAGAATCAAGACAAGACTCGAGATGGCATTTAGATAGGAATTTTGTAACTTTTAGATTTCAAGAGTATGTAATTTTCTTTTTCTTTTGATGTAATGATAGGAACCGCGGATCGGAACCTCAACGGAATTTCACTCGACTCTCCCTCTAAGCGCACTCCATCACTCTTCTTCCACTTGAACTACACGTGACCTGATTCCCATATAACCCGGGATATGTAGGCTGCTTAAAACCAAGGCTCGGCCGCATCTTTTTCTTTATCTTCTTTTCTTTTTTAAATAATAGTGAGGTCAAAAATCAGTCACCTTGTTCATCTTCTTTGCCTGAAAACTCTTCACGTTTTCAAGCAAAGAAGGGCATGCTATGAACAACTAATTTTTGACCATACCCAAATTATATATTATTTTAGTGTAAATATTTTTTTTAGGTCTAATATATATATATATATATATATATATATATATACACACTTATAGAACATATTTTATTTCTATTTGTAAAGAGAAAATAAAAATTTACAAAAAATATATGATTTCTTTTAATTAGAATTTTAATAAGTAAACTATTATATTTTTCTTTGTATAATTTAAATTATAGTGTAAATATTTAATTTAGTTTATTTATATTTTTTCTTTGTCTAAAAGAAGTGGGTTAACATTTTTATTTATGTATTTTACCTTACCTTTCTTTAAATAAATAAATAAATAAAAAAGAGTAAAAAATATTAAAATAAAAATTTGTGCTAAACTATCAGCCCTTTCCATCACGTCATTTATACAAACGACTCCCTCACTCACTTTGTTTATTTTCATTTTTTTTTAAATCAAACAATTCCTAACTAACACCCATGATTCCCTCCTCCCAAAGCCCATTTTTCCAACTCCATCATAATCTTTACATTTTTTCCTAACATATCTCACCACAGATCCATCCCATATTACCACTCCCCTCACGTCCCCTACTAACTTATACATGATCTTCCCCCCACTTCACAAAAATAATAATTTCTGATAACTACATAAGTGAGGACTGAACAAACGAAAAAGGAGGCACCCAACACATTGGTACTTTACATAGAAAAATACACATTCCCACGAAAAATAGAGCACAAATATTAATTGGTATCAAAGAGGAGGACTAACCCAATCTCAAGTTCCATTCTCACAAAGCACACAAAGTTGGATATTCTGTTCAAGATCCAGGTTTTAAAAGTTCTCGTTGTGTTTTTGATTTATGGTTCATTGTTGTTCGTTGCTATTTCAAGTTCGATATTGGATATTTATTTGTTGGTGTTTTCTCAATATATAGGAAAAATCTTCACCGCAAAGGTTCTTATTCTTCTCTTGTTATAGTTACTTTCTGTGTTTAATAATTTGTGGAGAAATTTAGTTCTATTGTGAATTTGTTCGTTGGGATGCATATCTTTGATTAAAATTAATTATTAAAAATAAAATATTTTGTAGTGACAATATATAACTTCTTTGATTATCGAGAGCATTTTTAATATTTGTTTCAAGTATTCACTAGCTATGGTTTAAACAAGTTTCTGAATAGTCAACTTTAAAGTGTATTAACTAAAGAATTAGTATTAATCTATGGTTATGATATAATAAATTATTTAATTAATCTATGAGAAGTACACGTTAAGTTTTTCATTCTATGACACTCTCGAATCCATAAAGATACGGTATTACTTGATATGGTATCATGTAGTTCATGCCCTCATATTTTGATTTTTTGTTTTTGAAACTAACTTAATGGAACTTTCAGTAGCTTCTGTTAAAGGTTTAACTCATAATTTACATTAAATAATTATTATTGTTACTTTTGGATATTATTTTGATTAGTTTAAGTATTATTCTTACATTAATATTGAAACTGTATTATGGAAAAGTTATTAATAAACTGAGCTTAGGTGAAAGTCAAGGCCGATTGATTGGTAAGAAAAATAATTGTGAGTGAGTGAGATATGTCACAAACTAATTCATGACTCGTTGCAATAAATAAATAAAAAATATTAAACAATATACAAATAAATGTCTCGGATCTGAAAGAGACAAATAAATGGAATACTTTTTAAAAAGGGTAGAAACGTTTTACACACGCTGTAAATATTAGCCCATGTATTCATACCCGAACCTTGGATTGATATGCTTAAGTAATAAAAGGGTCATGTGCGCATTCCTGCGTCTCGATACCTTTAAATTTAAATTAATTATGTTTTAATCATGTGTACATTTCGTACCTTGGTTTAACATCTACCTTCAATGAAATACCTTGTGTGCGTACCGCATCTAGGTCAACATAATTAATAAAATATAATAAATCAAGTGAAGCGGTAATAAATAATCCATAATCAATAGAATAGAAGAATAGCTAAAAATTGATTTAAGCCTTACATTAGTCAATAAAGCGGCCGTGCTAGAACCACGGGACTCGAGGGGTGCCTTACACCTTCCTCTCGATCAACAGAATTCCTTACTCAGTCTTCTATTTTCGTAGACTATAAATTAGGAGTCAAATATTCCTTTTGATAAAGGATTCAATGAAAGGTGACTTGGAACACCAAAACTCAATTTCAAGTGGCGACTCTAAATAATAAATAATCCCTTTTCAAAACGTCACTTTAATTGGAAAAACTCTTCTAACTCAACCTCGTAATAGGGTTACGTGGGAAAAAAGAGGTGTGACATACATACTGAAACAAGTACAGGCCTCCATCAAACAGTACGAGCCCACTATAAAATAACCCAGCAAATTTCTGGGCCTTCAGCAGCCTAACCAACCAACAGACCCAAATCTCAGGCTCACAAGGACAGTAGAATCTTCCTGAATCCAGTGCCCAGGTCTAACAACACATATGGCCCAACACCAGGCCCAACGAATAACTTATAGAGCCAAATGGATGGCAAACTTAACCATGTAGATGACAGACCACTCGCATAATTAATTTAAACAACTTCTTACACTTAACTCCTAAAGCTGTAACTAAAAGCAGTTCTAGCCAAAGCACATAGACAAGATCACATGAAATACTGACAAGTTTACAAGGCAGGTGCATGCTTGTATTCTCAGAAACAAAGCTAAAGGTTCATAGGATAGTGAACTATTCCAAAGAGTTTCAAATGTAAAATGATTCAGAATTAGCCTAAAGGACTTTAGACACATGAAAATCTAATAGAGTTAAATAGAACATAGCATTCACACGAAAGTTTTAACATGAAGGTCTAGTGAAAACAACATAACAGAACAGGTTCACGATCAAGAAATTGCTTAGTTGAGGATGAGAAAACTTGAACATGCTGAGTATCAGCAAAACTTATAGCAAACAGAAGACATGCTAATTTTCAAATCAATAGGACAAACAAGCATCAAACCTTGTACTAGGTGGCTACATATAGGTGAAAATGTTGGTTATGAGATTTACTCTAAAGGTCCTAACTAATATTGGAGAACACAGGGCTGATCAAGTCAAGAAAAGCACACAATAGAGTTACAAATAGCATGGGAACAGATCATAGCTAATAGTAGAACTTCACAAGGATAAGGAGTTGGTCATGAATATTAGAACACATTTTGGGAATGAGTTGGTTATCTAAATAGTACAGAACAAGGCCAGAAACCAAACTCAGAATAAGCATCAGGTATAAGTAATCAATTATTCATAAACATAATGATTAGAAATCATTCAGGTTGGACACACATAATGAGCATGCATTAAGGCTAGTATATTAGGCCAAGTATTTAGATAGACTTGCAGAGAAATAGCGAATTATACATAAAGGATTCAACATTAAGAAAGAAATTCTAAGCAAGAACATAGTTTCCTAAGGGGTTTTAGTACAAGAAATCAAAACAAGGTTCAATCAACCATCAATTGGGTTTCAATTACGAATCAGGCAAGCATCATGAAGCAACTTAGCTATCCACATATGAGTTAAAATCAGGACTTGCATAGAATTGAGGCTAGTGGAACTACATTGTAGTATTAAAATAGGTAGAATTGCATACGAAGTGGCATAATATCAAAATTAACTCAGAAAAATCCAAGTAGTACTAATGCACATAACACAAACGGAAAGAAGTAGAATTGCGAGAGTATAGGGCACTAACCAGTTGCAAACGAAGCGAATAAAGAATAAGAAACTCATAATCTCAGGAATAGCAATAATTGTAGGAGAGTAATGAAAATCCCAAAATCCCCAATGCTTCAGAGTTCACAAGAGCCTTGAAGTGGGCTCCGAGCAGTGCTTGCACTGGGGGAGGCTAATGAATAGATTCTGGTGGCCTTGGCTTTCAGCCGGCCAAAATCAAGGTCTCATAATAGTATAGAATGAGTGAGAGTAAGAGAAAAGTAGTGATAATTAAAGTTTGTAATAATCGTTTCGTTCTGGAAGGGGAACAGGGAAGGAGGTTTTATATAGTAGTAGAAATCGAACAAGCAAACATGAAAAATAATTAATCAATCACAAATAAGGAAAGAATATCACATACAATCAGTAATAGAACTGAAAAAGAAGAAAAATTAAAATTTCAAACCTTAGTTCGACGGAAGTAAAAGATTGGCTAAAAATCCTGGAAAATCGGATCCTCGTAGCCTCGCTATGAACGTATACAGACGAAATATTATCCAAATCTTGGAGAGTGAAGCCAGTTTCCTTTTATTCAGAGACTGGTACTTGCCAAAAATGGGCAAGTACTAAGTAACACCATATTTACACAGGTAATAGTGGTATAATCCGGAAAAGGTAAGTAAATCATGGTAAGAATCCATGGATGAGTTGGATTCTGAGAAGGATTGGGGTGGCGGCTAGGGTTTGTGAGGTAAGGGGAGGGTTTGAGGGAATATAGAGGCGGCTGACCGGGTAAAAATGAGGCTAGGGTTTTTGGGTGAGGTTAATTAGAAGAGGGGAGATGGAATGTGGGTCGTTGATCTCCCAAGATCAACGGTCAGGATTTTAATGAGAGGTGGATCGGGTTAGTGGACGGGTATGGGGTAGTGGATCACTGGTATTTGGGCTAGGGGTTATTGGGCTGGAGTTTAGGGTGTGGGCTGGTGAATTAGGTCTGAAATTTGGCCTGTATTGAGCCAGATTTTAAATACAAGAACTTAAAGAGAAAATAATTAAATGAAATAGCTAAATAATATTTTTAAAAAATAGTATTTCAACTTAATATTTAAGATAATAGCTGAAAATTATAAAAAAAATATAAAAAATTATTTTTACCTTGAATAAAATGACAAATACAATTAATTATAAAATATAGGCTATTATTGCAAAAATACGTAAATAGTTCAAAAAATGCAAAAGTGATCATGGAATGAAGTAAAATGTTATAAAATATATGTGTGGGTGTAATAATAGATTTGGATGATTAATTCATCCAAAATAACAATTTCAAAGGATAATTAATAAATATTTGAACAATTTAAATGCAAGAAAATTAATTTTAAAATCTTAAATATTATAAAAAATTACAGAAAATACTTATATGGCCTCTGTAAATTTGTGATGATGTAGGAATGATATTTTAAAAGCACATATGACTTTTATAAAAATATGAGGACAAATTTGAATATCAATAGCGCGGTCAAGCTGGCTATAGACCTCGCGAAGCCTGGTCTGTAGCGCGGTCAAACTGGCTATAAAGCTGGCTTTACTTGGTCTGTAGCACGGTTTGGATACTTGGCATTTTTGTGTTCTTTTCTTATATTTTTATCCTCTTTTTGTGCAACCTTCACTCATCTTTGTCTTTCGATGTTCCTACACAATAAACAATACAATTTAGCTCAAATGTCGCACAATTAATCACTAAACCAACAAAATATAGGGCGAGTAATGTACTAAAAGTATAGCATTTTGGCCTAACATCACCACCCCACACTTAAACGTTTCTCGTCCTCGAGTCAACCACCACTTCCTAGAGCACCTTATTTTCTTTTAGCACATCCGAAGCACATCATACATATAGCTATGGTTGATAGCAACAATTAAACTTTAGCATATGCCTTCAACACACACTTCCCTTTACTTTATGCCATATTTCAAAAATTTATTCAACACATGACAACATGTTTATAACAATCCTAATCTCACAAACCGACTCAGTATCATAATGCATTCATGGCTTGAACACTTAACATCATAGAGAAATCTAATAACTTCACATATCCCTCGCGAAATCATATGCCATCACAACAAGAACAAAAGAGTAAGTCGAATCCATACACTTGAATCAAATGTTCAAATATATTTTAAGGACTCAGATAAATCAAAGAAATTCCTCACTCTCACAAAGAAGTCACATGCATGCACAGAGTACCACATGCTTGCCCATTATGTAAACATCTACTAATATAGGCTTGCTTGATCTAAAATCAATTAGGACTTTTCATGGTTGTAATGTGGGCTAAAGGACGAGTAGAATAAATTTAGGAATAGTGACTAATCCTCGTAAGCACTTTAACACATCACAAAATTAACTTTAAGCGCATTTTTCTTCAACCCAACTGCAATTTCACAAACAATGTCATCCCAAGAGCTTTCCCTTTTTTTTCTTTAAGAACTGCTTTACTTCACACCTACTAGCAAGGATAATATATCAATTTATTCATCTACATATATTTTGTTTCCTTTTTTTTTTGCAATTTTTCTCTCCTTTACAACTCCCGCTAGTAGTTTATTCTTTTGCAAAACACGTGCACCTTTTCTCTTTCATTGGTTCCACTCAAAAGCCACCCAAGTTTCCTCCTTACTTCTTCTAGTGCTCACTTAATAATTAAAGTGCTTTAATAGGTACAAGGATCAAAACAATAACAATTAAGAACAAAGGGGTATAGGCTTGTAATGTGGTTGCCAAATAAAAGTTTATAGGCTCAAAAAGTTGACTAGGGATAATTTTTATTTGTGGTAAACATTAAGCCCAAAAAGATCAAAGAAAATCTAAAATTATTTTTCAAACCGAGCAAAACCTAAAATTTCGCTTCAACTCACATGTCGGAAAAGTTCTAGACTCTAATGTAATGACATGGACTACACAAGAAGATCTCACCACACATGGCACAAGACTAACTAAGGACGGTTCCATTTCGATTCTCAAATAATTGCAAGTATTCATGGAGACATAAAATATTAAGCATCAAGCACAAAGTGAACACGAGCCAAGAAAATGAGACATAAGCGTCAATAGACATGCTATCTAACTCAACAAGGCATCATAAGCAACTTCAAACCATAGTGAAGGTAATACACATGCTATAGCCTAAATATGCTACTATCAAACAAGTCAAAAGGGCGCCTAGAAATTTCATCTTCCTTCTTTTATTCCCTAAATCCTATTCTACTCTAAAATTTAAAAAGAAACTATGACCCGGTTCAAACTATATCCCATGGAAAAGAACCAAGACACGAAGAAAAACCACGGGGGATTATTACTACTTATAAAAATAAAAGAAATATTTTTTGGGATTTTTCTATTTTTTTTGTGTGTGTGTGTGTTTTTGGTCGGACTTTAAACCCTCAAGAAAATTGTCTAGGATATCCATCGTTGGTAAAAGTCCAATCTTTTTTCCATTTTTCTAAAAAAGCATTATTCAATTAAACTACTAC
This sequence comes from Nicotiana tabacum, assembly GCF_000715075.1. NCBI lineage: Eukaryota > Viridiplantae > Streptophyta > Magnoliopsida > Solanales > Solanaceae > Nicotiana > Nicotiana tabacum. Next base: position 109,902,743 of record NC_134088.1, on the reverse strand, counting down.
AGCTAAAATAGCATAGAAAGTCACCCAGACAATCTCCTCACCCCACGCTTAAAATTGTGCATTGTCCCCAATGCACACCATACTAATAAGAGGGTAAAACAAAACTCCCTGGTAGGCCAAAGACCGAAGCACTAGCAGCTCATGGGGTACTCAGACTTCTCCCAGGCCAGGTCCCTCGTACGGGTACCTCACACTTAGTACCAACCCTCTGGTTTGTTGTTGCATCCTTCCAATAGTTTTGCTTTCCATGCTCCTAGAAAATCAAAAATCGACACTACAAAAATAATACAATTAAAAAAAAAAGTAGTAAAGCTGGGTTGCCTCCCAACAAGCGCTTGATTAAACGTCGCGGCACGACGTGAATCATTTTTTGCCTCCACTTCAAACTTATGAATTGGACCCCAAGTTTTGATTCTGCTCTATGATCATGCTCTTGGGGCGATACAAAATGTTACGAGCCAAAAATTAAATGATTCTTTATGCATTTTTTGGCTTTCAACCGATGAGTGTCATTTTGCCTAGACGGCCTTGAAAATTTAAGAATATAGGGCTCATCTACCTCTTCCTTTGACTCTTGCATTGGCTCATACAGATCAAATTCCATTTCACCATCTGAACATAATGTAGAGAAGTGTTTGAAATGAGGTCCAACGCGCTCAAATACATGAACTTCAAGAATTGTAACCTTTTCAACACCAATCACACTAGAGTCAACTAAATTTGTATCTTCAACGTCCCTGGTTGACTCTAGTATTACTTCTTCAACATCGGCATCCTCAAATTCTAGTTGGTTAGATTGTTGGTGTTCTACTCTGATGTAACGACCAGGCCAGTCATTTTGAGAATTTGAGCCTCGATCCCCTAATATCTGCTTTTTCCATATTTGTTTCTGCTTTTGGGATTTGTCGGAGTGTTTGGTTATGGAATTCGGGGAGTTTTGGGACACTTAGTCCCTAGTTATGAGTTTAAGCCTTAGAGATTGGACCGTAGTCGAAACTGTGTAAAGACGGATCCAGAATGGAATTCTGGAAACTCCATTAGCTTCGTTGAGTGATTTTGAGCTTAGGAGTGTGTCCGGAATGTGTTTCGGAGGTCTGTAGTAGATTTAGGCTTGAATTGGCGAAAGTTAGATTTTCGGCGATTTCGGCTGATAGTGGAATTTTTGATATCAAGCTCGGAATGGATTTCCGGAAGTCGTTGTAGGTTCTTAGTGTCATTTGTGACATGTGTGTAAAATTTGAGGTCATTCGGACTAGATTTGACATGTTTCGGCGTCGTTTGTAGAATTTGGAAAATTCTAAATTCTTAGGCTTGAATCCATGCTTAATTCATGATTTTGGTGTTGTTCGATGTGGTTTGAAGGCTCGCCTAAGTTTTTATGATGTTATAAGATTGGTTGGTAGGTTTGGTTGAGGTCCCGGGGGCCTCGGGTGTGTTTCGGGTTCTTAACGGGTGAAAGTTTGGACTTAGAGGAATTTTTGAGTTGCTGATTCTGGTGTTTTCACACCTGCGTTGGGGAGTCCGCAGGTGCGGCCCCGCAGAAGCGAGGCTGGTATCTCAGGTGCGCTTTTAGGCCGAGGATTCAGTGGTCGCAGATGCGATGAGTGAGCCGCAGGAGCGGAGCCACATCTGCGGAAGGGCAGTCGCAGATGCGGAGGTGAGAAGGACCCAAGGTTTCCGCAGAAGCGGACAATTGAGCGCAGAAGCGCATATGCAGGTGCGGACTCAAGCGCGCAGGTCCGGACCTAACCCGGATAAGTGACCTTCACACCTGTGGTGATTTTTCCGCAGCTGCGTGACCGCAGATGCGGCCCCATGAGCGCAGGTGCGAAAATCGCTGGGTTGAAGAGGCTGCTTCGAGGGGTCACTCCTCATTTTTTCACCAATTCGATTTAAAGCTCGGTGGGGGACGATTTCTCGAGGGATTTTGAAGGAGAACTCTTGGGTAACTAATTCTAACTCTACTTTGATCATAATACATAAATCTATCATTGTTTTCCTCGTCTAATTTAGGAATTTGAGGGTAAAAGTTTGGAAATGGGGGAAAAGGTTCCCCAATTGAAAATCTGAGATTTGAATGGGAATTTGATGTAGTATTTAAATGATTTTTGTTTGAGTGAACTTGTGAGTGAATGGGTGTTCAAAATTTGTAATTTTTACCCGATTCCGACACGTGGAAAAGGGGAGACCTTTTTGGCATTTTTCCTAATTTCACGTTTTAGATTCGAATTAATTAGCTAAATTAGTTACTTGTAGTTATATTTATATTATGCAATTAATTTGAATAGATTCGGGCCATTTGGAGTTGGATACTCGTGGCAAGAACGTGATATCGAGTTAATTTGAGCGGTTCGAGGTAGGTGGCTTGCCTAATCTTGTGTTGGGGACTTTCCCTTAGGATGTTTGATATTAATTGATGTGTGGGCGCCGTGTACGTGAGTTGACAAGTGCGTACACAAGCTATTATTGCAAAAATCCAGTTTTTCCTTTCTAAATCATAAACTATTTTTCCTTATTAAATTGCACTGATACGTTTAATTGTTAAAGTTAGATTAGAAAAGCATGCTTACGTGTTTTAACTGCCTAATTGACATTTTGTGCGCCATGCTTAGTTAAGTCCCTATTTTCCTTATCTGTGTCCAGTATGAACTGTATAACTCGATGCCATACCTGCCATTTCATCTTGCGTTGCATATTTAAATTGGGACTACGGACGTATTCCGGGAGATTTTCCTGTACTACATATTTACTTTGGGACTACGGACGTATTTCGGGAGATTCTCCTGTACTGCATATTTACTTTGGAACTACGGACGTATTCCAGGAGATACCCCAGCACTACATATGTCACGCCCCAAACCTGAAGAGGCGTGGCCGACACCCGGTACCATACTCGACCCGAGCGTACCACTCTGCAACTGCGAACTCTAGAGGAGTAACCTTCAACCTAGGCTGATGAGGCCATATTCTGAATCATATGAAAATATCGTCTCTCTCATGAGGCCATATTCTGAATCATCTGAAAATATCGTCTCTCTCATCTGAGGGGTAAACATACCCAAAAACTCATATATATATATATATATATAAATGTGCAGGCTGACGAGGCCGCCATGAACATCTACTGATATACAAACTATACAGGACTTGTCTACAAGCCTCTAGAGATAGTTGAATTGTATCATGGTCGGGACAGGGCCTTGACCTACCCATCAAACCTGTATACATAAAACAGACTCCAAGGTCTAGACCTGGTAACTCCAAGGAAGTGGAGCTTACCAACCAAGCTGATATTTGGCTCTGTCTACTGGGAAAGTCTATCCAGTCATCTATCACGACCTGCAGGCATGAAATGCAGCGTCCCCAGCAAAGGGACGTCAGTACAAATAATGTACTGAGTATGTAAGGCAACAGAATAACTGAAAGCTGAAACTGAAGTGATGATATAATAACTGAATGTAAGTGGGAGTCAAAAATAATCTGAAGATATGCTTACCTGCTGATACTGACTCAACTCTCTCCATATAGTATGTAAAATAGTTGTCCGGCCCTATAAGGCTCAGTATGTGTAACTGCCCTGCCGTAGTAGGCTCGCTCATAGGCGCTCGGCCATACTAGGCTCTGTATCTCGGCCATTCTGGGCTCGCTCATAGGCGCTCGGCCACAGTAGGCTAATCAAAGGTTGCCCAATAGGGGCCTGCCCATCGATTATAGCTCGATGGTGTTGAAAATACTGTAATACTATATAGATATATAGACCCTCTGCTCACTTGACTGGAAGAAAATAATACTTAACTGAATATAAAGTCCCGATAAGGGAGAATACTATAACTTCTGAGACTAGGATAATGTTAATAAATTCATGAATACGAACTTCTCTTTGTGTCTCGTTATCAAACATATGTAGTTACGGGATCATGCCAAAATGAAGGAAGGGCTTAGCCTTAATATACCTTATCACAATCTTTCCAATCAACAACTTGAACTCGCCTCTTCTCACCTTAATCTACAACAACGATAATAAGACTATCATTAAGTTAAGAAATGTACAACTAACGCACAACGAACGATAAGCTTATTTTGTATTAAAACGGATAACATCTCCCCTATAATCCTTACTTCCTCCAAATTCAAGATAACACCAACACCAAAAAAATAATAACAACATATATACATTATTTTCCAACCTTATGTACACCACACAATACTACAAAACAGCCCAACATACCCCAATCTCTTCATACACAAAACGACCACCGTAGTAGTGTCAACAACCCAAAAATATTACGACGAACGACTAGCCCAACATCCTGTATTTATGTGGTGTTTCTCCACACCCTTCCTCCTCCAAAACTCCACAAAACAGTAGTAAAACACTCAGCCCAACAGCACCACAAAACAGTCCGCTACAAGTGAATAACTCTAACTCACGACCTCCGATCACTGTCCCGTGATTTCTTACAAATATAGAACGACTTACTATGCATCTACATCAGAAATAAATGGATGAAAGAGAGCAGTAAACTTACCTTATTTGTTGGATAACTTGGCTCCTATCTTGGTTCTTCAAACTCTAGGCTTTACCTCCAATTAGAACTTGAAAGGGAAAGAAAATCAATTGGGGTTTGTGGGAAATTTGTTTGGGAGGATTTTTGCAGAGATTAAGTCTGGTCATTTTTCCCTATTATCAGCCTAATATATTAAGGTGATAGGCCTTTAAAAAGGCCTCTTTGAACGACCCAAACTGGCCCATTTTTGGACGACCCGAACAGGCCCAGTTTTGAATTCTCGTTTAAGCAAGTAGGTGACAGTCTGTGCAGTCTCGCAAATATGCCCATATCTATCTACTCCGATATCGTATAGACAAAATATTTAATGCGTTGGAAAATAGACTCATAGATCTTTAATTTTATGGGTGGAACACCCCATAACTCTACGTATATTTGGAGAAAATGGCAGTTACATTAGACCCAAAGTTTCAGTAAAACTTATGAACGTAACTTGTGATGACTTTCGTCGACTTTTATTCCACCACTCGCTTGACTTCAAAACATAACACACGACTATCATACGACTAACATAACTCATAACATAACCTCCTTATCAGGTTAAACACCCTGGTCTCACTCCAAAAGTACATGCTATAACATTCCTAATTTGTCGACTTTCGACGAAACATTACTATTTTCAATTCATTTAGCTTCTAAACCTTCCAACCATCTTTGTACTTGTTGTTCATGATCTTCAATATTTGTAACCTTTTAGGTAACATGATTAACTTACTTTGTAAACTTTTCAAGTATGATTTTATTTCTGAGCTTATATCAATTGACTTATGACGTACTCGTACGTATGAAAACATGGGTTGTAACATCATTCTCCCCTTTGGAACATTTGTCCTCAAATGTTGACTGGTGCACTTATCAGTATCATAACCTATAACTCTCATGAATACTTTATTGTTGGCCTTTCCATCTAGGCAATTGTTCTATGAATAAATCCATAGACCTGTGCATTCCCCTCTTTAGGCATCATTCTCATACCACGGCTTGTGGTCGGAATCCTTCCAATCTCGTAATTATTGTGACCTTCTATCATGCAGTTTGTACGACTTCGTCCTTGTATGTGCGCCTATGCGACTGTTCTGTTCCTTTTCCTACAGCTTTTAGCCAATTTCTAGGCCTCACTTTGGGAACATATACAGAGCTATGACAAGTTGTTCCTCCCGATGTATATAGGTGTAGTGAAGTTCTTCGCTCGGCACTTGGAAACTATAGGCTAGAAGATATGTCCCTGACAACACCACTATCATTTGTGGATACTGAATCATGGCGCTTCTAGCCCTCTATCTGATGTATGGACTATTCACAACCTTCTACATTTGAGCATTTCGTACCTTCTTAACCTTTACCTTACTTAGCTTTTAATCTCGCATTGTATCTTCTGTCTCTTTCATAACCTCCCTTCCACATAGGTAAAATTCACATCCACAACTTGAAGCTCTACTATAAACTTGCACCTCTAGTGTGTACACAATCCGGCGGGAGCTTCATACTTACTCCTTATGAGGCTGGTACTTTTTTTTTATCTGGCTTTATTGTAGAGCCGCTATAGAATATGGCCGTTGTACTATCTTTCTTGTACCTCTAATCTTAAGAGTGATTTTGCAATATTCAGAATCATGATTTCTATAATTATATTGGTCTAATAATCAGACTCCTGAATCACTTACCTGATGTAACTCGTTAGTTTCCTCTTCTCTCCCAGCCTTTAAGTAGGCTTAAGTTATCTTTCGATCTGCTGCTCAGGGTATTATTACTTTCACCTTTGGTGGACGCCATGGAACATCCATAATATAATCTTCTAACAATTTAAGCCTTTGTCTATGAGGTGGACTCAATTCTTTCTTTTAACTTTATACCAGAGTCTCCTATAGCTGTAGGAATGTCAACATATATGTTGCATGGATAATACTCTGAAATGTTAAGTGCGGTCATAACGTAACTAACTCTGGGTCATTGATTGAATAACTCCTTTCGTGCCTTCTCAATTTTCTTTAAAAGTGAGCAATTACTTATCTTGGTCGTTCTGCCACTTGTTGCATGAATACTTGGCTTATCTTAGTGCCCACACCTATTGGAATTTCGTGCAACTCATATGATCTCAAATATTACTTTTGATTTTTACTTCTCGTTCATTAGCCACGATAGGTGCCACTTTCGTATGGAGTGTATACAATATTGTAGTGAGACTGTTGTTACAAGATCATTTCTTCTTTAGGTCACTATGCTTATGTTGAAGCCTTGTTCCTTATTTCCTCAGCTAGTCTTTCGTTGTAGCACTTAGGGAAGACCCTCTGACTCTTGTAAAGCTGAGAGATTTTTACATCGTATACCCAACAAAAATTTTGATGTACTGACTTGCCAATAATTATTCTTAGTTACTTATCTCTGCGCCTTTATGCGCGTAGGGTTACTTCTGCACTCAAATTTTTAGTATCTCCTTAGTGGCACTCTCTCTTTTATTTCCATAACACTTATACGGTACCTTTTACTACCCCAACTCCTATCAGAATATTTCTCAAGGATTACGATGTCGTATCTACTAGACCGAATTTCCTATGATGGGTTTCACTTCGTTTACCTTGCATGATCTACTGATTTATCTGAGACCTCTTGTCTAGCCATGACTAGGCTCTTCCTGAATTCCTGAATGAACTACTAACTACTCATCAGTCCATGCTCATATTTACATTCTGGGTAACCTCTCTTGGGTTATGTCTTCTGTCTTAACTTAACTTTTGCAGTGGCTCCTAATGTATCAAGTGTTCATTCGCACTTATTTATCAATAACATCTGGTGTGGGAACCCTTACTGCCTCTCCTCGGCATCGTGCTTACATAATATTCTGGAGTCGTATCATGTCTGTAGGATCTGAATAAATGCAATATCATTCCTTTCGCCATTTACTGCATTCTTCCTTTACTATTCCATAGTTACCTGAACCACTTAACTCCAATTTAATACCATATTACACCATCTTCCCCCTTTAGGGGAGTATTAACATTTAATGCTATGAAGACTTACTTACAAATATTTTACCTCTTCATCTTCGACGACTTTTCACGTCTTTATTGACTCTTACTCTCCTTGCAGTAACCCTTATGTACCAAGGATAATTGAATATCTTACACACGACGGTATCAGATACCTAGTGTAACTGGAACACTTAGTCCCTTAAGCTTAACTTTGCTCAAAGTGCTTGCTTTAGGGAAGCGTCTTCCTGAGTGACCTTTAAAGGTTATTCTTCTGTTGTCGATTGTATTATTGCTGGAATGTGATCTTTGAAATTCTCTTGATCTCAACTATCATCACCTCATTCATTCCCTAATTGATGTTCAGTTTATCTTGTTCACTAGCCCATGCTGATTTCTATTACTCTGGGGGTCTAAATATTTTTGTTTTGGTAATCACGTTGGACGCACCAACTCATTTCTTGAAATGAGGATATGACTTTTGGCCTATACTCTTTTATTGTCTCAAGATCTGTCACCTCTTATTTTTTCCTTCACTTGACTATAGACTCTGTCATCATATCATATTTTTATTTACCGTTATTACCCATTTATCACATCTTACTCATAATACTTCATTTACTCTCTTCTTATTCTCCTGCTAATACTTCTGTTTATGGCATTATTCTGAAAACTTCAACAAAACATTGTTTCATTTTTAGATCCCTTGGCTCAATCCACCATTTCGGGTTACTCTAACCCAAGCTGGATCTTGATATCCCATCCTTCTCTTAAACTATATATGTTAGCTCTCATAGGGCATAACTGAGATGGGTGTGTCCAATTGTACATACCTCTATTTCTGTTGAAGGTAACTTAGAATCCTTTTATTTCTCTACTTGGCGTGGAAATTTGGATAATCTTCATTAACTAGGTACCTCGTACCCTTCTTCAACTTGCTTCTGTTACCTGTTAAAACTTATACTTTTACCTTCTGATACTCCCATGGCCTGCTATTCACGGGTGTGTTTGATATTCCCGTCTTAGGGTAAATGAGAAATTCGCACATATGGTAAGCATGATCTAATATGGTCTCAAACAGGGCTATGTAATCAAGAATTCTCTCTCTACTAATGGTCTTACCTGCTGTTGTATTAGCCGTCTAGCTAGCTATAATTTTTCTAATTTAAAGCATCGCTATATCATTAGTAAACATAATCTTTGGCTCGAACTCTTATGACTCAGCTCTATAGCACGATTTGGATTTGAATGAAGGGTAACAGACTTCTAAATGCATGGTAGCCTCCTACTTATAAGTGTGGTGCCCGACACACCTATAAACAAGACTCTACTAGACACGGCTTGTAGACTCCCTAGGATAGAACTGCTCTGATACCAAGTTTGTCACGCCCCAAACCTAAAGAGGCGTGGCCGGCACCCGGTACCATACTCGACCTAAGTGTACCACTCTGCAACTGTGAACTCTAGAGGGGTAACCCTCATCCTTAGGCCGATGAGGCCATATTCTGAATCATATGAAAATATCGTCTCTCTCATCTGAGGGGTAAACATACCCAAAATCTCATATATATATATATATATATATATATATATATATATATATATATATATATATATACACACACATACAATGTGCAGGTTGACGAGGCCGCCATGAACATCTACTGATATACAAACTATACAGGTTTTGTCTACAAGCCTCTGGAGATAGTTGAACTGTATCATAGTCGGGACAGGGACTCGACCTACCCATCAAACCTGTATATATAAAACGGACTCCAAGGTATAGACCCGGTAACTCCAGGGAAGTGGAGCTTACCAACCAATCTGATATTTGGCTCTGCCTACTAGGAAGGTCTATCCAGCCGTCTATCAGGACCTATAGGCATAAAATGCAGCGTCCCCAGCAAAGGGACATCAGTACAAATAATGTACTGAGTATGTAAGGCAACAGAATAACTGAAAGCTGGAACTGAACTGAAGATATAATAACTGAATGTAACTGGGAGTCAAAAATAATCTGAAGATATGCTTACCTGCTGATACTGACTCAACTCTCTCCATATAGTATGTAAAATAGTTGTCCGGCCTTATAAGGCTCGGTATGTGTAACTGCCCAGCCGTAGTAGGCTCGCTCATAGGCGCTCGTCCATACTAGGCTTTGTATCTCGGCCATTCTGGGCTCGCTCATAGGCGCTCGGCCACAGTAGGCTTGGTATATAACTTACCATCTGATCAGAGGTTGCCCAATAGGGGCCTGCCCATCGATTATAGCTCGATGGTATTGAAAATACTGTAATACTATATAGATATATAGACCCTCTGCTCACTTGACTGGAAGAAAATAATACTTAACTGAATATAAAGTCCCGATAAGGGAGAATACTATAACTTCTGAGACTAGGATAATATTAATAAATTCATGAATACGAACTTCTCTTTATGTCTCGTTATCAAACATATGTAGTTACGGGATCATGCCAAAATGAAGGAAGAGCTTAGCCTTAACATACCTTATCACAATCTTTCAAATCAACAACTTGAACTCGCCTCTTCTCACCTTAATCTACAACAATGATAATAAGACTATCATTAAGTTACGAAATGTACAACTAACGCACAACGAACGATAAGCTTATTTTGTATTAAAACGGATAACATCTCCCCTATAATCCTTACTTCCTCCAAATTCAAGATAACACCAACACCAAAAAAACAATAACAACATATATACATTATTTTCCAACCTTATGTACACCACACAATACTACAAAATAGCCCAACATACCCCAATCTCTTCAGACACAAAACGACCACCGTAGTAGTGTCAATAACCCGAAAATGTTATGACGAACGACCAGCCCAACATCCAGCATTTATATGGTGTTTCTCCACACCCTTCCTCCTCCAAAACTCCACAAAACAGTAGTAAAACACTCATCCCAACAGCACCATAAAACAGTCTACAAAACAGTCCGCTACAAGTGAATAACTCGAACTCACGACTTCCGATCACCGTCCCGTGAGTTCTTACAAATATAGAACGACTTACTATGCATCTACATCAGAAATAAATGGATGAAAGAGAGCAGTAAACTTACCTTATTTGTTGGATAACTTGGCTCCTATCTTGGTTCTTCAACCTCTAAGCTTTACCTCCAATTAGAACTTGAAAGGGAGAGAAAATCAATTGGGGTTTGTGGGAAATGTTTTTGGGAGGCTTTTTGCAGAGATTAAGTCTGGTCATTTTTCCCTATTATCAGCCTAATATATGAAGGTGATAGGCCTTTAAAAAGGCCTCTTTGAACGACCCGAACTGGCCCCTTTTTGGACGACCCGAACAGGCCCAGTTTTGGATTCTCGTTTAAGCAAGTAGGTGACAGTCTGTGCAGTCTCACAAACATGCCCATATCTATCTACTCTGATATCGTATTGACAAACTGTTTAATGCGTTGGAAAATAGACTCATATATATTTAATTTTATGGGTGGAACACCCCATAACTCTACGTATATTGGGAGAAAATGGCAGTTACATTTGACCCAAAGTTTCAGTAAAACATATGAACGTAACTTGTGATGACTTTCGTCGACTTTTGTTCCACCACTCGCTTGACTTCAAACCATAACACACGACTATCATATGACTAACATAACCTCCTTATCATGTTAAACACCCTGGTAACACTCCAAAAGTACATGCTATAATATTCCTAATTTGTCGACATTCGACGAAACATTATTATTTTCAACTCCTTTAGCTTCTGAACCTTCCAACCATCTTTGTACTTGTTGTTCATGATCTTTAATATTTGTAACCTCCGAGGTAACATGATTAACTTACTTTGTAAACCTTTCAAATATAATTTTATTTCTGAGCTTACATCAATTGACTTACGACGTACTCGTACGTACGAAAACATGGGTTGTAACAAAAAAGGACTGCGGACGTATTCCGGGAGACCCCCAGCACTGCATATTTACTTTGGGACTACGGACATATTCCGGGAGATCCCCCAGCACTGCATATTTACTTTGGGATTACGGACGTATTTCGGGAGATCCCCATGTACTGCATATTCATTTTGGAACTACGGGACAGTATCCCGGGATATTCCCCACTGTGTTTACCTTGTTCTGAGCCGAGAGCTCCCTTAACTGTTAAATTTTTGAGAATTTCTTTAACTGTGTTACTGTAAATTTTACTTATATATTTTACTGTTTAATTTATTATATTTACTCCGATAGGGCCTTGACCTGACCTCATCACTACTCGACCGAGGTTAGGCTTGGCACTTACTGGGTACCATTGTGGTGTACCCATGCCCTTCCCTGCACATGTTTTCGTGTGCAAATCCAGGTGCGAGCTATCAGCCTCGTGTCTAGTGCGTGATGCTGAATCTAGGAGACTTCAAGTCACTACTGCTTGCGTCCGCAGATCTTCGAAGTCCCCTTCTACTCCCTCGCCTAGAGACTTTCTTTATTATCTTCAGACTTTTGTATAGAGCTACATAGATTATAGCAGCTTGTGACTTAGTGATATTCCGGGTCTTGAGAAATTATTTTTGTATATGCCGAGTGGTACTACTATTGGCTATTCACAATATGTTGTTTATCTTTAAAATGTTGTGTTTTCTTTATATTTTTTGTAATATTGGGCTTACCTAGTCGTAAAGACTAGGTGCCATCACGACACCTTACGGAGGGTTAAATTTGGGTCGTGACATCTGACCTCCTCCATTAGAACCTAAATTTCGGTATCTAATTCATGCTCTTCTTGGCTACTATCCATAATATTATCTTGTTGAGCATTAAATGCTTCAACTAGTTGACTCACTTATGCCTCCATGTTGTGAATAGTAGCATCTTTCCTTTGTATGTGCAGTTGTTTCTCATTATTTTGTTCCACAAGGCACCTTAGCATATTCTTGATCTCTTTCAGGTCATCATCCCTGGGTTCTTTGTTCCTATTAACTTCACAAGAAAAAGAAGAACCATCAAAGTAAGGGGTTAGGGGAAGATAAGAAATATAAGCACAATCATTAAAGTGACCATCTTGACCGCCACACATATCACATACATTCCTCACATAAGATTGAGTTGGTGCACGTAACTCGCTCTCGAGAATATTTTGATAATTTTTTCATGGGTGGTTTCCTCCACAATAAGAATTAGGAAGATCAATAGTAGAATTACCAGAAGTAGAATTGCCAACATCAAAACTCTCATAATTCCAAGATGTCATATCTCTCAAGTCAAAAATAAAAATTAAAAAGAAATCAAATACAAAAAGAAAAATAAAATAAAAGTTCAAACTTTAAACCTAGTAATATGTACACCTACAGCTACACCATTAGTTCCCCGGCAACGGCGTCAAAATTTGATCACGCCCAACTCTAGTCCTAAAAAGGATAAGCGGTCGTTGCAAATATAATTCGGTCTAAATGTCCAGAGTCGAATCTCACAGAGAACTAAGGCTTAGCTACAACTGTTTACTATCACTAAAAAGACAAGTTTGAACAAATTATGAAGTTATAAAGATTGAGATTTTATTTCTAACTAATTAAAGTAGAATTATTAACTAAAGACACTAAGGGTTAGAGACAAGATTAAGGAGTCCTAGAATTATGATTTTTCCCAATTTTCAAAATTCTCACCGCTACATTTTCTATAATTTCGTCTATGTATTCTCAACCGATCGTGAGTACTTCGGGTGTCGTAATTCTTTTCTGTGCAGCTACCACAATTTGCTAGACATATTCTTCCGAACTACGCTAGCTGGAACTAATTCATCGATCACTAAGATCACACCAAGGTTTCATTATTCCTAATCCAACCTTTAAACCCTCTGTATTAATTCCTCTCATACGTTAGGAGTGATGTTGTTCAACAGCTACCTAAATATGTACCCTTTTTCAAAGTAATACACACTAAATAGGCACAGTCAATTGTGGGCCCTTCAATCAACTAAAATAATCACGTAGTTGAATAAGAAGAGAAAAGAAAACGGCAAAATTATATTAAACATAACAGAAAAATCATCCTTCAAAAGGTTCTATCAAACCCTAGATGGGAAAGTTTAGCTACTCATAACCATACTAACAATTATGATAATAATTGAAAGCATTAAAATACAGATTAAGTAAGAACGGAAGAGAAAACTCTTGTGATTAGTTGCTTCCAAGTGTTCTCGTAGCCTTCTTGCCTGTCCAATAATGTCCAATTTAGGTCGAATTTGCTCTAAAAATGTCCTCTCCTCTTAGACATGTTTAGGGAGTACTTATAGGCTAGGGTTGAAGTTGAGTCCAAATCCAGGTTGGAGACTATAAACCCCGCGACATTTAATTACCGGGCTATAGACCTCGCGAAGCCAGGCTTATAGCACGGTCAACCTGGCTACAGATCTCGTGAAGTCTGGTCTGTAGTGTGGTCAAGCTGGCTATAGACCTCGCGAAGCCTAGTCTGTAGCGCAGTCAAGCTGGCTATAAAGCTGGTTTTACTAGGTCTGTAGTACGGTGTAACGATCCGACTTGTCATTTTAAGAATTAACGCCTCGTTCAGTGACTTAAGGTCCCGAAAAGCTTCGTAATATATATTATGACATGCGTGTGTGGTCGAGTTTGATTTTCGAAAGATTCGGAATGAAACTAAGGGAACAATTCTCATTATTGAAGCTTAAATAAAAAGAGTTAACCGGAGTTTGACTTTTGAGCAAACGACTTCGGAATGGAATTTTGATTATTCCAATAGTTTCGTATGGTAATTTTGTACATAGGAGTGTGTCCGAAAAATTATTTGGAAGCCCGTAGATAAATTAGGCTTGAAATGGCAAAAAAATAAAGTTTAAGTTGGAAGTTTGATCGGGGAGTTGACTTTTTGATATCGGGGTCGGAATCCAGTTCTGAAAATTTTCATAGGTTTGTTATGTCATTTATGACTTGTGTGCAAAATTTGAGGTCAATCGGACTTGATTTGATAGGTTTCAGCATCGAATATAGAAGTTGGAATTTCTTAATTTTATTAAGCTTGAATTGAAGATTGATTCGTGGTTTTAGCGTTATTTGATGTGATTTGAGGCTTCGACTAAATTCGTATGATGTTCTAGGACTTGTTAGTATATTTGGTTGAGGTCCCGAGGGGCTCGGGAGAGTTTCGGGGTGGTTTCGAACCATTTCTAAGCTATTTTAAATTGCTGGTTTTTGTCCACAGAGGTGTGCGTCGCGATCTGGTACGTTAGGTCGCGTTCGTGAAAGAGTAAACAGCAGTTTGGGGCATTGTGAATCGTGATCGCGAAAGCTATTCCGCGATCGCGTAGAACAAACCTCTGCTGCACTAACCCAATTTTGAAAGCTTATATCTCGTATTTTATAAGGAATTTGGAGATAATTTAAAAATGAAAGTTGTAGCTCTTTGTGTCCAGTTTTTAGAAAGGTAAACCATTTGTCATTTGGAGTTGTTTACAAAACGTTATGGTAGATACACTACAGGCTGTCTGGGAAGAGTTTGGAAATCTCTGTTGCATAGGGCTGAGTTTGGAAGCTTATATCTAGCAATCCATAAGAAATTGGGAGATGATCAACATATAAAAGTTATAGTCCTAGGTGTCTAGTATTCAGAAAGTTAAACCATTTGCAATTTGGAGTTTTGTACAAAAGGTGATGACCATTATACTAGAGGCTGTCGGGAAGAGCTCGGCACTTGTTCTTCGCGATCGCGAAGCATTTTCTGCGATCGCGTAAGGCATATTTTGGGCTGGGAAAAGTTGTGCTTCGCGATCGCAAAGAATTTTCCACGATCGCGAAGAGTAAATACCTGGGCAGTAGCTATATTTCGAGGTTTCAGCCATTTTTAACTTATTTGGAGCTATGGAGCTCGGATTAAAGCGAATGTTGAGGCGATTTTCACCATATGGATTGGGATAAGTGTTCTACATCCGAAAGTGATTATACTTCATGATTTAACGGTTATATTCATCATTTATTTCAGAATAAATGGAAGAAATCAAGATTTTTGCAAAACTTTTCAAGAAAGAATATTTTAGATTTGGAGGTCGAGTTGTTATCGAAACTTGATAAAATTAGTATGGGTGGACTCATAATTGAATGGGTTGTCGGATGTTGTGAGCTTCGTCAGATTCTGAGACGTGGGCCCCACGGGCGATTTTTGAGTTAAATTTCGGATTTTGTTGGAAAATTAGTATTTTCATATGGAATTAATTCCTATAATTAGTATTGACTGAATTGAAATAATTTGAATAGATTTGAGCTGTCCGGAGGATTTATTCAAGCAAGACAGCTATTTTGGAATATCAGCATAACTTCAAAAAGGTAAGTATCTTGTCTAACCTTGAGTGAGGGAAATTTCCCCTTAGGCATTGAGTCTTATGTGAAAATTGTGTAATTGAAACCATGTACGTGAGGTGGTGAGTAGGTACTTGGTTTATATGTGCAAATTATATTGGTTGAAATTCGTAGACGCCCATATGTATTAAATTGGAAAATTGTCGGAACATAGTAAATCCTTTATTTGTCAAGCATAAATCCTTGTTTGTTGAATTTATTTTTATATGATAATTTGGTGTGATTGACACTGTGATTTTTATGTGAATCTCGTGTTTTTGTTGAGTTAATATTTCTTGGAGATAATTTCATTATAGATTATTCATTTGCAAATAATTAATTACGTAAGTTTAAAAGGAGGCATTAATCTATTTGCCAAAAATATTGGATTAAAGAAGGCGTTGTTCCTTGATGAATTACTTTCCAGTTCATGTTGTTGAAACTGGTATTGAGTTATAAAGGCCGTAAATCATACTGAGGCAAAGTGTTAAATTGTGAAATATTATTTTGTTGAATTGTTCACTCTCAAATATTTTGTTAAGATTTTGTGCACATTATGGTCGAGCCATGGGCTTCTTATTGTAGAAAATAATGTACTATTGATTCCTGTGGCAAGTTGTAATATTTGAGCACTTGATGTGCAATTTTTGATATGTTGTAATATTTGAGCACTTGATGTGCAATTTGTGATATGTTTTAATATTTGAGCACTTGAGGTGCAATTTGTGATATGTTTTAATATTTGAGCACTTGATGTGCAATTTATAATATGTTGTGATATTTGAGCACTTGAGGTGCGAATTGTGATATATTGTGATATTGATACACATGCGGTGGTATAAGGTCTGGGTATTGAAACGCATGCGGTGAGATAAGGGGGGCTTGATACGCGTGGCTAGTAGGGGAACTACTAGAAGTCATGCGGTGTGATAAGGGTAGCTAAAACGCGGGATGTTATTTCGGGAAAAATGATTTTTAAAACTAAATGTGAAGGCTCTCGCGGTGATATAAGGAAAGATTGTGAATTTATTTATGATTTGGGACTACGAGACGGTACCTCGGGAGTGCCTTTTATTGATATTTCTCTATGGTTGCACTTGCCTTTTGTTATTTTATTTTTTCGTAATTTGTAAATTCTTGTGTTCTCCGTGATGTATTATTTGACTTAATATTAAGTGTTTTGTATGTCTTATTGTATTGTGTTTGCTTTGGCTTTTTCGTACGAGACTCTGAGGATTTGTATTTCTGGGTTGTACTTATTTCCGATGATTGAATTATTTTAAATAAAAGGAAATTACTATTATGTTTTAATTTAATAGGTTTCACATCCAAATCAATAGCCTATCTGATGCTTTATTTTAATTGAAATGTCATTTTTCTTCACTCAAACGATTTCTAAAATAAACTTCTTTCTTTGTTGGTTTCTTATTTGATTTAAAAAATTTAATCTTACTTTATTGAAAATAAATCGATCCTACGATTTTTATATATTGATATTTTGGGCACATGAGTGGTCCGTGCAGATGTGATATAGACATGGGCACGAGGTGCCATGAGAATATGAAAGGGGGCTGAGACCCGTATTTATGATTATGATATAAGATATTTATGTGAAAGAGTTTTATATTCGAAGGATATTTATTTGAAGAAATTTATTTGGAGGATATTTATTAGAAAGAATTATATGTGAATGTTTTATATTCGAAGGACTTGATTAATTGGATGTACTTGTGTTTATTATCCGTTTGAGCAATATTTATGGTGTTCCTGTTGCCTTGCTGTTTATGTCACAAGTTCATTATTGTTGCCATCACTGTTATTTGTTATTCTATTATTTTTGTATGCTATATTGCACAGGTTATTTGACTAGTGAGTGTCTTGGTTGTACCTCGTCAATACTCAACCGAGGTTAATCTTGATACTTACTGGGTACCGACTGTGGTGTACTCTCACTATACTTCTGCACATTATGCAGAGTCAAGTATTGGTGATATCGGATTCGGAAAAAGATTAGACTGTGATCACAAGGATTCAAGGTAGGGCTGCTTGGTCATCGCAGTCCCCAGAGTCTTTCTATTTTTATTGTACTGTCCACTTTTGTTCGAACAGTATTTTATATTCGATCCTTGGGGATCACTGCATGTACTTAGTTAGAGCTCGTGACTCAGTATTACCAGTCTTGGGAGGTTGATAGAATTATTTTCGATGTTGGTTTCAACACAAGTGTTTAATTTAATGTTTTAAAAAAAATTGGCTTGAATTATAATTAAAATCGGCTTACTTAGTCTTAGAGACTAAGTGTCATTACGACGCCTGTGGTGGGATTTAGGGTCATGACAAGTTGGTATCAGAGCTCTAGGTTCATAGGCTCTACTAGGGGTGGCATGTGGGCCGGGTCCGGTCCTAAGTGGGCTTCACGGGCTCGGTCCTAAGTGGGCCGGTCCTAAGCGGTCTCGGGCTTCGCGGGCTTCTTGTTGGAACCGGCCCGGGACCGGGACCACGAACTAACGGTCCCGTATTAAGTGGGCCGGTCCCAGGCCTAAGCGGGCCCAAGCGGGCCTAAGTGGGCCCAACGGATACTTTTTATTTTTTAAATTAATTATACAAGTTAGAGAAAAAAATGATAATAAAAATATCTAAGGCAATTTATAAATTATATTATAGAATTGTCACCTATATATATATATATATATATATATACTATATTATACTATATATACATAGTATATAAGTCATATTCTATAGTATACATCTTAAGATATACTATATATATATATATATATATATATATATATATATATTATACTATATATACATAGTATATAAGTCATATTCTATAGTATACATCTTAAGATATACTATATATATATATATATATATATATATATATATATATATTATACTATATATACATAGTATATAAGTCATATTCTATAGTATACATCTTAAGATATACTATATATATATATATATATATATATATATATATATATATATATATATATATATATATATATATATACTATATTATATCCCAACTTAAACGGACCTAAGTGGGCCTGGGCTTCGCAGGTTTTTTGTTGGAACCGGCCCGGGACCGGGCCCACGAACTAATAGTCCCGGATTAAGTGGGCCGGTCCCGGGCCTAAGTGGGCCCAACATATACTTTCTATTTTTTAAATTTTTATTTATAGAAGTTAGAGGAAAAAAATGATAATAAAAATATATAAGGCAATTCCTTGTAAATTATATTATAGAATTGTGACCTAAAAGTTTTAATTCAAATATTAAGATAAAAATATTGTAAAGAGATATTCAAAGCAATGCGTTATAATTTTATTATAGCATTAAAAAAATATGGCAATATCTTTCTTAGTCTTCCTCCCCCTATGGAATGAGCACAACAAGGTGCTAATACCACCATTGAGAAGAAAAAGAAACTAATCAAGATGTGCCAAAATACAAGTTACATATTAATTTACATGGTATCTCTTACAAATTTTATAAATCCTTCAAGGTCCGGAGGAATTTCCGTTGGTGGTGGCGGAAATGAAGCTTGGTCATCACCGCTTTCAGGCGAAGTATCATCCTCCGCAAGTTCAGCTAGCATTTCTTCGTAAGCTTCGTCTACCTCTGGTTGTGATTCAGCAAGTCCAAAATTTCTTCTTTCCGAACGGATCCAATCTCTGAAAAGTACTGATTTTTCCAAGCTCTCCCTCATAGACGCTCTAGAATCACCGAGTTGAAGTCTTGCTTGACTGAAAGCGCTCTCTGATGCCACTGTTGATGCTTGAATAGTTAAAATATCTCGGGCCATCCTTGAAAGAATCGAAAAGTATTTTTCTTTGTCCCTCCACCATTTCAAAATATTAAAAGAGCCGTCGGGATTCACTTCCTCAATTCCCTATGACAAATAAACTTCAAGCTCATTTAGTTGTGAAAAATCACTAGTACTAGAACCTTGAGAACCCCTGAACCCTGCCCAAGCACTAAGTGCTCTTACTCCCGCAGTTCTTTTAGATGATTGAGAACTAGAAGAAGAAGGAGTTGGAACATTTGGTCTAGCATGATCTAATGCAACTTGATAAGCATTATAAATTGTTTGAACATTTATTTTAATTGAGGCTATTACGTCTGAAAGTTTAGACAACTCCTCATCTTCAAGTGCTAAACCATTATCAACAGTTTCATACCAAAATTGAGAACCTTCTAATTTCATAGTAGGATTTAACAATGCAGCAACACCGTAAATAGGTGGAATAGGGAAAAAAAATTAAACTTTTTTCTCATAGAATCAATAGCAAGTTGATAAATTTCCCCACCCTCTGAAAAAGGATCAAATAAATTTGCAAGTTCTGCAATATAAACTAAACAGTTAGAAATAGTAGGATAATATTGCCCAGAAAATTCATTTGTAGCAATATGAAATTTTTCTAAAAAATCTACAAGCATTTTAACATTAGTCTAATCCGCATTTATAAGGTGCTCATCATCATCACTTACATGAGCATTAAACGTTGAGTTTATGGGGTTTCTATATTCATATGCAACAACTAAACTTTCATACATGTAATTCCATCTAGTCGGACAAGGTTTAGGAACCTTTCTTTCTCTTAGGCCAAATTCATCGCATCTTTTAAAATATTCTCTAAGTCTACTTCTACGGTTTGAATAAAAAAGCCAATTAAGAGCCATTTTAACCTTTTCAATTTCAACATTTAAAATTCACATACTATCACCCACAATTAAATGGTAAATATGACAAATACATCTAACATGAAATATATTACTAAATGCAGGACTTAATGTAGTGGTAAGCAAGGCTACAGCATTTGTGTTACTAGTAGCATTATCCATTAAAACTGATATTATTTTATCACTAATGCAAAAATATCTACAAATATCCGTAATCATGCTAGAAATAAACTGCCCTGTGTGACGTGAATTAATTATTCTATAAGCAATAATGCGCTTTTGCATTATCCAATCCGCATCAATCCAATGACTGGTAACAGTAAGGTAATCACAGTCATTACCACTTCTACCAATATCAGTTGTAATAGCAACACGATAATTTATATGAGTAAATAAATAGCGCAAATATTATTCATATTCATATTCATATTTATATTTATAAATATCGCTCTTTACGGTTGTGCGAGAAAAACCTTTATAAGTAGGATTATAAACTTTTCTAATATAATGTACAAAGTAAGGGTTAGAAGGAAAACTATATGGTAAGCACATAACAGTAACCATTTTTGCCAATTCTTCCTGATCTTTTTTTGGATCATAATATAAAATACCACCGGTAATAGTGTTAATTCCCGGTTGAAATTGATTTGACCCGGTACTAAGGTCAGCCTGACTAGGTGCACTTGTCCCCTCGGCCAAAGCTTTCATACGAAAATATCTAGCTTTATCTTGAGGGTATAGCAATATGTGTCTAGTCAAACTTCCCGTCCCCCCTCCCCCCGACTTCCAACATATTTAAAAACTAACTATTTGCCACAAGTTTTACACTTAGCCCTATTTTTTTCTCTTAGTTGAGTAAACAATGGCCAAACAAGAGATGTTTCTGCCGTTTAGAAGGTTGTCTAGAAAAAGTAGGGGCAGTAACAGGAGGGTCAGACGGGGCATTATTTGGATTATTATTAGTTGGGTTAACTTCAGGAGCAGGACTAGTGGGTGTATCGTCATCCGGTTGCGTTTCATCAAAATCTATTTCTTTATCATCATTTTCATCAATAGTTGGATTACCATAAAGAGCATTCATATATTCATGGTTTAATTGTTCACCGGGTGCAATATTATGGCAAAATTGACTTTCGGTAAATTGTAATAAACTATTATCCCTATCAAGAATAGGAGGTATAGGACGGGTAACAGGTTTGGGTCGGGGAGCCGGGGGAAGTGGAGGAGGAACAGATTGGCCACTAGATTCACCACTCTTGGATTTTTCCTTTTTTTTACCAAATATTTTTTTAAGGAATAAGCCATCTTAATTAATCAAGCAAAGTAAATAAAACAAACAAAACTATAATATTAAAACTTAAGATTTGGAACGAGTTTACCGAATTGACGAACAACTTGTTGAAAATTAATTATTGTTGAAGACTTGAAGACTTGAAAACTTCAATTCACCAACTTCATAATTTTGCACAAAATGTAACAATTAAGTAAGCAATTATAGAAGAATATTAGAGAAAGATTGAGAGAGATTGATGATTTTGTGAGAAAAATGAAAGAATGAGGGGGTATTTATAGTTGAAAATAGGGAAAAAGTGTGATTATAAAAAGTTTGGGGTTAAAACAAAGTTTGGGGGGTTAAATGGCTATTTTGCAAATAGCCAACGGCTATTTTGGCAAACCAAACGGCTAGTTTTTAAATGGCCAAACGGTCAAATTTTTTTTAAAAAAAAATATCCGTTGGGCCCGGATAGGCCCGTTTAGGACCGCTTGAACCGGCCCACTTCTCAGCCGGTCCCGGTCCCAAACGGTCCCGATCTCGCGGGCCTCCCCTATAGGACCGGCCCACTACCCAGCCCACCTCCCCACGGTCCCGGTCCTATCCGGTTAGGACTGTTTAGGCCCACCACCCATTTGGGCTTGCGGTCCTGGGTCGGTCCCGGTCCTAACCGGCCCACATGCCACCCCTAGGTTCTACGAGTCACGAACGAGTTTAGTAGAGTCTTGCAGATTGGTACGGAGACGTCTGTACTTATCTTCAAGAGGCTACAGAGCTAGTAGGAAAATCTCCGCTTCTTTCATTCCTTATCGTGCGACATTTATTTAGCTTGAAATATATATCTTATGTTCTTTTGCATCCACTCGTGTATGAAATTTTGCACTCGGTATCAACTATGCGCCAACGGTTCGTGATACTACAAAGGGGTTATAAGGGAGCCAGGGTTGCTCAACCATTGTTACAACGTATCGTCCAGATCGAGGATGAGGAAGTATTGAGAGATCATTCAGTTGTACACATTGGTGTGCAGCAGGTTCTGACATCTGGTTGATAAGTATGATCTTGAGAAGGTTTAATTAATTGCCTAATCGTCACAATCGTGGTAGGGTCACGAGGTGGATGTAGATCTGAAATAGTTGGTGGTATTAGAGACTATGTAGTTCGTATGGGATTTCTATTTAGCGAAGGGTACATACTAGCAGCCAAGGCACTCGAGGAAGCAATTTTGTCTGTCACGAGGATGTCATGCGCCCAATAAATGGCTTGATGTGTCTTATGACTGGTGACGTATGAGCGGTGAAGGATAGTATTGTGCATCATCGAACTGTGTCCTATGGCTTCGCGCCAAGTGAGGGGAGTACACTATCAACGATCAGATTGCGGGGTCATGTGTTATATCAGTTTTGGCCTGAGATGTATATATGTGGTATTGAAAGGGTCTCCAAAACTTGTTTATGATTAAGAGTTGAGATTTGTATAGGACGGTGTTAGGACTTGCAGTATTCCCATGTCCTTAATAATTCTACATTTCAGTATCAGCGGGGTCATGGAAACAATTTCAGAATACTCTGGGTGCTCCAGTAAGTTCTTTTAATGCACCACCGGCACGGGGTTCTTATAATGGTTATTCCAGTTATCCTGCACAAACTCAATATGAGCAGCCGAACCCGTAGAGAGGTTGTTATCAGTATGGTGATACTAGGCACATCAAGGGAAATTATCCCAGACTTGGGAGGGGTGGATTTCATCAGAGCACTCAAGCTACAAGCTTTATTCTAGTTAATACTCCATGTGCACAACCAGTTAGGGGTGGAGGATAGGTGGGTAGAGGGCGCCTAAGAGGTGGAGGCCCGGCCCGTTGATATAATTTCTATGATTTGGCTGAGACCGATACAGCAGATAGTGTCGTTACAGGTATGAATCAATTTACAATAAAAGGAGCATTATTCTTATTTTGATTCGATTCCGATTATCGAGGTGAGAACTCCTTTCATGCTCCTTATATGGTGGATTAGTGAATTTGTACTCCACTCCCATGTTTATCCATATTGGGAGATTTTATAGTGTTAGCCTGTGTGTATCATTTTGTTTTGTACATTATTGTGGGCTATGAGTCCAAAAGGTAACTTCTTATTACTCACTACAGAGGGTTTTGATGCGATTTTGGGATAATTGATTACAATTTTATGAATTATATGCCCTACCGGTATGGGGGTTCATTGTGTGTTGTGGAATGTTTTTACAAAATTTATTGAAAAGGAGAAATAAAGGAAATTAAAAATTTCAGTTGGCACAATGTGCAAAATACTTGTGATTTGGAGTTGAGGACGAGATCCTCGCTTTTTTTTTTATGGTGTGAAATAATTAAACGGGGCTATAAGTCGAGGTGGAAATTATATAAGGACGAGGTCCTTATGGTGAAAAACCTATGAGTTTAAATTCTCCTTTTGTGAAATTAAAACTTGTACTATAGTATTAATAAGGAGTCATGCCTGTTAGGCTTATTTGATAATTCTTTTATGTGTTTTTGTGCATAATTATCCATAATTGTGAGGCAAATATTGAGTTTTAGCCTACGAGGTGAGTGCCCAGGCGGCGTTAAATATGATTCGTTAAGTCGGGTAAATAGTTATGAGGTCTTCATGCCTCACATTTTGATGTCGGTGTTGTGAAAATTCGAAACAAGGTTTTGGTTAATATGAGGTTAATTGGCGATGTTGTAATCGATTATGAACAACTATTAAGACCAAAGATGTGGTGATGGGAATACATATGATGTGCTTCATGTCCTGATATCATTATGATAATGCGGTGCTTGTAATGCTGAGATTAGTGTTATTGATATATACATTGTAGTGCTTTGTTGGGTTGTTAGGAGTTGTTTTGGTGTTACTCTAGCAGGTGGATAGGCCCCATTTACAGGGGAGACTCTGCCGAAATTTCTGAAAAATTTGGGAGTTAGTAAAATTTGGGGGATTGAGACGTGCGAAAGAAGAGATAAGTTATATTATGTGTTTGAGGGCGGACTCTACTTCTCATTCAAGGGCGAATGATCCTAAGTGGGGGAGAATGTAACACCCGGAAAAAAAATTTGAAGTACTTCAACACTATCAAGAAAGTTGATGTGCGTAGGCACGAGTTGCTATAGCCAGTTGAGACAAATACCGTGCGTTGATGTGAAAAACAGGCCTTTTGGAAATGTTTGGAGTGTAAGAAATTGGTTTTAAAGTTTATAAATGTGGATCAAAGAAGTAATCTCAACTGAGATGGTATTGTCGGACCCCTCTTAAATTTATGGTGTCGTAGAATCACCCGCGAGTATATGTGCAGTAAATACATTCAGTAAATTAAGTCCGCAGAAAGATTCATGGCACATTCGAGGACGGACATATGTTTAAGAGGGGGAGAATGTAACGACCTGACTTGTCGTTTTAAGAATTAACGCCCCATTTAGTAACTTAAGGTCCCGAGAAGCTTTGTAATATGTATTATGACCCACGTGTGCGGTCGAATTTGATTTTCGAAAGATTCGGAATTAAACTGAGAGAACAATTCTCATTTTTGAAGCATAAATGAAAAGAGTTGACCGGAGTTTGATTTTTGAGCAAATGACTCCGTAATGGAATTTCGATTATTCCAATAGCTTCGTATGGTGATTTTGGACTTAGGAGTGTATCCGAAAAATTATTTGAAAGCCCGTAGTTAAATTAGGCTTGAAATGGCAAAAATATGAAGTTTAAGTTGGAAGTTTGACCAGGGAGTTGACTTTTTGATATCGGGGTCGGAATCCACTTCTGAAAATTTTCATATGTCCGTTATGTCATTTATGACTTTTGTGCAAAATTTGAGGTCAATCGGACTTGATTTGATAGGTTTCAGAGTCAAATGTAGAAGTTGGAATTTCTTAGTTTCATTAAGCTTGAATTGGGGCATGATTCGTAGTTTTAGCGTTGTTTGATGTGATATGAGGCTTCGACTAAGTTTGTATGATGTTCTAGTACTTGTTGGTATATTTGGTTGAGGTCCCGAGGGGCTCGGGAGAGTTTCGGGGTGGTTTCAGACCATTTCTAGGCCATTTTAAATTGCTGGTTTTTATCCACAGAGGTGTTCATCGCGATCGCGTACGTTAGGTCGCGTTCGTGAAGAGTAAACAGCAGTTTGGGGCCTTGTGAATCGCGATCGCAGAAGCTATTTCGCGATCGCGTAGAACAAACCTCTGCTGCACTGACCCGACTTTGAAAGCTTATATCTCGTAATCTATAAGGAATTTGGAGATGATTTAAAAATAAAAGTTGTAGCCCTTTGTGTCTAGGTTCTAGAAAGGTAAACCATTTGTCATTTGAAGTTGTGTACAAAACGTTATGGTGGATACACTATAGGCTGTCAGGGAAGAGTTTGGAAATCTCTGTTGCATAGGGCTGAGTTTGGAAGCTTATATCTAGCAATCCATAAGAAATTGGGAGATGATCAACATATAAAAGTTATAGTCCTAGGTGTCTAGTATTCAGAAAGTTAAACCATTTGCAATTTGGAGTTTTGTACAAAAGGTGATGACCATTATACTAGAGGCTGTCGGGAAGAGCTCGGCACTTGTTCTTCACGATCGCGAAGCATTTTCCGCGATCGCGTAAGGCATATTTTGGGCTGGGAAAAGTTGTGCTTCGCGATCGCAAAGAATTTTCCGCGATCGCGAAGAGTAAATACCTGGGCAGTAGCTATATTTCGAGGTTTCAGCCATTTTTAACATATTTGGAGTTATGGAGCTCGGATTGAAGTGAATGTTGAGGCTATTTTCACCATATGGATTGGGATAAGTGTTCTATATCCGAAAGTGATTATACTTCATGATTTAACGGTTATATTCATCATTTATTTCAGAATAAATGGAAGAAATCAAGATTTTTGCAAAACTTTTCAAGAAAGAATATTTTAGATTTGGAGGTCGAGTTGTTATCGAAACTTGATAAAATTGGTATGGGTGGACTCATAATTGAATGGGTTGTCGGATGTTGTGAGCTTCGTCAGATTCTGAGACGTGGGCCCCACGGGTGATTTTTGAGTTAAATTTCGGATTTTGTTGGAAAATTAGTATTTTCATATGGAATTAATTCCTATAATTAGTATTGACTAAATTGAATTAATTTGAATAGATTTGAGCTGTCCGGAGGATTTATTCAAGCAAGACGGCTATTTTGGAATATCGGCATAACTTCAAAAAGGTAAGTATCTTGTCTAACTTTGAGTGGGGGAAATTACCCCTTAGGCATTGAGTCTTATGTGAAAATTGTGTAATTGAAACCATGTACGCGAGGTGATGAGTAGGTACTTGGTTTATATGTGCAAATTATATTTGTTGAAATTCGTAGACGCCCTTATGTATTAAATTGGAAAATTGTCGGAACATAGTAAATCCTTTATTTGTCATGCATAAATTCTTGTTTGTTGAATTTTGTTTTTATATAATAATTTGGTGTGATTGACACTGTGATTTTTATGTGAATCCCGTATTTTTGTTGAATTAATATTTCTTGGAGATAATTTCATTATGGATTATTCATTTGCAAATAATTTATTACGTAAGTTTAACAGGAGGCATTAATCTATTTGCCAAAAATATTAGATTAAAGAAGGCGTTGTTCCTTGATGAATTACTTTTCAGTTCATGTTGTTGAAATTGGTATTGAGTTATAAAGGCCGTAAATCATACTGACGCAAAGTGTTAAATTGTGAAATATTATTTTGTTGAATTGTTCACTCCCGAATATTTTGTTAAGATTTTGTGCACATTATGGTCGAGCCATGGGCTTCTTATTGTAGAAAATAATGTACTATTGATTCCTGTGGCAAGTAATAATATTTGAGCACTTGATGTGCAATATTTTATATGTTGTAATATTTGAGCACTTGATGTGCAATTTGTGATATGTTTTAATATTTGAGCACTTGAGGTGCAATTTGTGATATGTTTTAATATTTGAGCACTTGATGTGCAATTTATAATATGTTGTGATATTTGAGCACTTGAGGTGCGAATTGTGATATATTGTGATATTGATACACATGCGGTGGTATAAGGTCTGGGTATTGAAACGCATGCGGTGAGATAAGGGGGGCTTGATACGCGTGGCTAGTAGGGGAACTACTAGAAGCCATGCGGTGTGATAAGGGTAGCTAAAACGCGGGATGTTATTTCGGGGAAAATGATTTTTAAAACTAAATGTGAAGGCTCTCGCGGTAATATAAGAAAAAATTGTGAATTTATTTATAATTTGGGACTACGAGGCGATACCTCGGGAGTTCCCTTTGTTGATATTTCTCTATGGTTGTACTTGTCTTTTGTTATTTTATTTTTTCGTAATTTATAAATTCTTGTGTTCTCCGTAATGTATTATTTGACTTAATATTAAGTGCTTTGTATGTCTTATTTTATTGTGTTGGCTTTGGCTTTTTCATACGAGACTCTGAGGATTTGTATTTCTGGGTTGTACTTGTTTTCGATGATTGAGTTATTTTAAATAAAAGGAAATTACTATTATATTTTAATTTATTAAGTTTTACATCCAAATCAGTAGCTTATCTGATGCTTTATTTTAATTGAAATGTCATTTTTCTTCACTCAAACGATTTCTAAAATAAACTTATTTCTTTGTTGGTTTCTTATTTGATTTAAAGATTTTAATCTTACTTTATTGAAAATAAATTGATCCTACGATTTTTATATAATGATATTTTGGGCACATGAGTGGTCCGTGCAGATATGATATAGACATGGGCACGAGGTGTCATGAGAATATGAAAGGGGGCTGAGACCCGTATTTATGATTATGATATAAGATATTTATGTGAAAGAGTTTTATATTCGAAGGATATTTATTTGAAGATATTTATTTGGAGGGTATTTATTCGAAAGAATTATATGTGAATGATTTATATTCGAAGGACTGGATTAATTGGATGTACTTGTATTTATTATCCGTTTGAGCAATATTTATGGTGTTCTTGTTTTCTTGTTATTTATATCACAAGTTGATTATTGTTGCCATCACTGCTATTTGGTATTCTATTATTTTCGTATGCTATATTTCACAGGTTATTTGACTAGTGAGTGTCTTGACTATACCTCGTCACTACTCAACCGAAGTTAGTCTTGATACTTATTGGGTAACGACTGTGGTGTACTCATACTATACTTCAGCACATTTTTGTGCAGAGCCAAGTATTGGTGATATTGGATTTGGGAAAAGATTAGAGTGTGATCGCAAGAATTCAAGGTAGGGCTGCTTGGTCATCACAGTCCCCGGAGTCTTTCCATTTTTATTGTACTGTCCACTTTTGTTCGAACAGTATTTTATATTCGATCCTTGGGGATCACTGCATGTACTTAGTTAGAGCTCGTGACTCAGTATTACCAGTCTTGGGAGGTTGATAGAATTATTTTCGATGTTGGTTTCAACACAAGTGTTTAATTTAATGTTTTAAAAAAATAGCTTGAATTATAATTAAAATAGGCTTACTTAGTCTTAGAGACTGATTGCTATCACGATGCCTGTGGTGGGATTTTAGATCGTGATACACAGTTTGAATACTTGGCATTTTTGTGCTATTTTCTTGCATTTTCATCCTCTTTTGTGCAAATTTCACTCGACTTTGTCTTTCGATGTTCCTACACAATAAACAACACAATTTAGCTCAAATATCGCACAATTAATCACTAAATCAATAAAATATAGGGCGAGTACTGTACTAAAAGTATAGCATTTTGGCCTAACATCATCTTCCGCTTCTCAATTCATCTTTATTCATTCAAGTTTATTATTCCTCTTCAAAGTATACAAAATGAGGGACAAAAATATTTTCCTTATTGAGTTATCGAAATTTATTCATGAAATAGTGCAAGAAAATTACAATCAATATGTATAAAATAGGAGCGTTTAGCTACGATTTAAAAGCTACTTAGACTTAGTCATTTCATTTAAGTGCGGGTATATTTTGGCCAAGAGTATTATCAACACACTGAACAACTCCCGCAATCGCTACTGGATTACAAACTGTCACGACCCAAAATCCATTAAAGGTCGTGATGGCGCCGGACACCGCTGTCAGGCAAGCCAACAATAAATACTCAATTTGGTTCTCATTTTAATATTTTTGAAATCATATTTCCTTCAATTAAATGGTAAAAGATGAAGTTTACAAAATAAATAATAATATTTTTAGCAATTCCAATACCGTGCAACCCATAATCGCCCCAAAATATGGTGTCACAAGTGCATGAGCCTCAACTAAGAATGTAAAATAAAATAGAACATCTGTCTGAAATATAAATTGGACAGGAAAATATAAATACTCTGAAGGAGACTCTGCTGGCTGCGAACTCGTAACGTGGAATGCAGCTCGCCTAAGTCCCCGCAATAATCGTGCCTCTACGCCCACAAGGCCACTAGCCATGTATGCACCTGCACAAAAATGTGCAACAAGTGTAGTATGAGTACGTAAATTAATGCGTACCCAGTAAGTATCCCGCCTAACCTCGAAGAAATAGTGACGAGGGGTCGGCTCTGACACTTACTATGGGCTATAAATAAAACGTCAATGATAAAAATAAGCATGGATTACGTAGAACGGCTGTAAGCTTAATGTCGTGAAATAATTAAACAATTCTTTTGTTCATAAGAAATTTCCAAATTTATTTTTCATTATTTAACAATTTATCTCAGGCCGAGGAGACAAAATTATTTATCGTAAATTCCAAAGCAATCAAGTTCAATCATGCGCAAATTATGTTGAGGTCGTACGGCCCAATCCAACATAATATTTAAATTGTGCACTGTCGGGGGATCGAACGGCGCGAACCATAGATGCATCTATTTAATCTGCCGAGGCATTCGGCCCGTTCCACAAAAGTAAACACAATCAAACAATCAATTAAGAACTCATTAAGCAGCAACTACCCAAGGAAAATGTCACTCTTCTTTTAACGGACAAGAAAACAAGGTTAATCTTGTTTAGAAATTTATTTACCAAGTTCGATATAATTTAAGCAATTTAAATTGACAATGAGGTTATATTTATCACAAGTATGGCATGCTTTTGGGGTCCTAAACTACCCGGACTTAAGCATAATAGTTGCTACGCACGGACTCTCATCACCTCTTGCGTACGTAGCCCCCACAAATAGAAACACATATTGATTCAGTTCACCTATGGGGTAAATTCCCTCTTACAAGGTTATGAAGGAGACTTACCTCGCTCCGAAATTTCATAACCGGCTCCAACACCACTCTAGCACCTCAAACCGATGCCCAACGCTCCAAACTAGCCAAACAATGTGCAAACTAATAAAAATATACTCTAATACTCGTAATAATTCAATTTATAACAATTTCCAACTCCGCTCGAAAAATCGATAAAGCAACCCTCGGGCCCACGTGCCCGGATTCTGAACATTTTCAAAGACAAACACTGCCCATAGCACTACGAACTCAAATATATAACTTATTCTCAATTTCATGCCCAAATTCGTGATCAAAATCCAAGAATACCAATTTCTAGGTTTTTCTTCAAAATCCCAAATTTTTACTAATTTTCATATTTAAATCCATATATAAATCATGTATTTAACTCACAATGTGTGGGAATTACTTACCTCATGAAGGATGGCAAAATGGCACTTCAAAATTGCACCCATGACCGGCTCCAACGAGAGAAAGGAGGTGAAATGAGCCAAAACCCGATTTGGCTAACTTATACATTCTGCCCAGGCGACTTTCGCACCTGCGAATCCAAAGGCCGCTTCTGCGGCGTCGCTTCTGCGGCACCAAAACCGCTTATGCAGAAAACACTGGAGGCCACCCCTTCGCACCTGCGGACAAATGTCCCGCTCCTGCCACATCGCAGGTGCGCAAATGAACCTCGCTCTTGCGCTCCACTCCACTTATGCGCTCCAAGAGGCCGCATCTGCGCCATCGCAGATGCGGAAGAAGTCTTGCACCTGCGGGCACTGCCTAGCTCGCCCAAAACCGCTTCTGCGACCCTCCTAGCCGCTTCAGCGACTCCGCACCTGCGGCCAAAACCTCGCAGGTGCGGTTACACCAAATACCAGTTGCCTTAGCATTTTTCTTAGTCCAAAAATCGATCTGTTAAGCAGCCGAAACTCACCCGAAGCACCGGGGACCCCGTCCAATCATACCAACCAGTCCAATAACATAACACGGACCTGCTCGAGGCCTCAAATCACATCAAACAACATCGAAATCATGAATCGCACCCCAATTCAAGCTTAATGAACTTTAAACTTCTACATTCGATGCCGAAAGCTATCAAATCACGTCCGATTGACCTCAAATTTTGCACACAAGTCACAATTGATATTACGGACCTACTCTAACTTTCGGAATCGGAATCCGACCCCAATATCAAAAAGTCCACTCCCGGTCAAACTCTCCAAACACCTGAAAATTTCTAATTTTTGCCAAATTACCCCGAAATGATCTACGGACCTCCAAATCCACCTCTGGACGTGCTCCCAATACCAGAATCACCATACGGAGCTATTCCCAGACTCAGAATCCCAAACGGACATCGATAGCATTGAAATGCACTCCGACCCATATTTACGAAATTCTTCTAAAATGCAAACTTCCACAATAGGCGCCGAAACGCTCCCGGGTCATCCGAAGCCCGATCCGAACATACGCCCAAGTCTAAAATCATCATACGAACCTGTTGGAACCTTTAAATCCCGATTCCGAGGTCATTTACTCAAAAATCACATCTTAGTCAATTCTTCCAATTTAAGGCTTCCGAAATTAGAATTTGCTTTCCAAATCAACTCCGAAATTCCTGAAATTAAATTCCGACCATGCGTACAAGTCATAATACCTGAAGTGAAGCTAGTCGAGGACTAAAATCGCCGAACGACACGCTGGAGCTCAAAACGACCGGTCGGGTCGTTACACAAACATTCTATAAGTGAACCTCCAGCATAATATATTGGAATCCAAAAACTCTCTACATGTGAAATTCAAAATACATTGTACTGGACTTTAGAGCTTTTAAATGTAAAATTCCAGCAAACTATACTGGAATTCAAATATTTATAGGTTTAAAACCCAGCAATATTACCATATTTTGAACTTCATGACATAATCATGGAGTTCTAACTTTTACAAGTTGAAACTCCGGATGAGTTCAAAAGAAATTTCGTTGGTGAGAATCTTCCTTTAGGTTGAAATCCTAGCAACAATTACTCGGGTTCAAATCTTTATAGGTCCAAACCCTAGCAACGATTTTTGGGTTTGTTTAAACATTTATAAGTTCAAATCCCAGTAACGATTGCTGGGTTTGAACCTTTATAGGTTCAAATCCCAGTAATAATTTATTGGGATTTGAATCCTTTCAGATTATTTTAGATACCTTATTTTGAATTCCAGAAATCGCTCCTGGATTTTACACTAGTAAAGGCTTAAAAAATAGGAATCATTCCTGAAGCTTTGAACTCCAGTATCGATTGTTGGAGTTGTATTCCGCGTTTTAGTTTGTGGCAAAAATGTCAATTTAGTCGGACCGGTGACTAAGTTGCCAATGCATTTGAAAATGAAAATGAAAGAATTAAGAAAATACACGTGACTTCACACCATAACAAAAAAAATGGCCCATGTTTTTAAGTTTTATCCGACCTTGCCCATATTGTACATATTTTGAAAGCACTAGCAAATTCAAAATTTGTGTTCTTACAACCATTGTTTCTAAAAGGTATGGAGTTAAATTTGTGTTCTCACAACCATTGCTTTCACTCTCTCTTCTTCTCACATCTTCTACATATGCTTCAAGGAGCCGTGTATTTTCTGCTCCCCCTCCCCTGTGTCACCTGGTTGCAATGTAAGAAAAATGAAGAGTAGAAATCCACCATTGAAGGCCATTCAAAGCTTTGCTTTCGAAAATAAAATTTTTTGAGTTTGTTAGTTGTTTGAATTGGGTGTTGTTCCAATTGATTGAAAATATCAAAATGAGTTCAAATCCCCCCCCCCACCACCACCACCACCACCACCACCACCACCACCTCCTCTCTCAAAACTTTTAATATAACCCCTAAGTTTATTAAATTATACTTTATCCCTATTTTCTACTATAAATACCCCCATCCTTCTTTATTTTTTTCCACAAAAATCAATCATTCTCTCTCAAATCTCTTACATTCTATCTATATTATTCTCTCAATTTTCTCACTATCAACTATCAAGTGATAAGTTTCAAGTATTTGGAAAAATATTTGGAGCAACTTTCAAGCTTCAAATTAATTCATCAAGTATTTAGAGCAATATTTTGGGCAATTTCTTCAAGTTTCAATATTTAATCACGGTGCACCCATCTCCTAATTTTAATATATAATTTTTGCGTATCATTTTAGTGCTTAATTTTTGTGTTTACTTTACGTGTTCTATTTTTGCATTTCATTTGTGTGTTTAATTTTTGTGTTAACTTTTTAAATTTAATTTCATATTTAAATTATGACACCTAAAAATATATTTGGCTTTAAAAAACTAGTAAAAAAAGTAGTAAAGGTGAAAGTAGTAGTAATCCTAATCCTAATCCTAGTCCTAATCCTAACCCTTCTCCTAGAATTAGAAAATATATAGATGAAATGACTCATGTTGATGAAACTTTATTTTTCCAACCCCCCGCATGTTATAATATTAATTTCGGAGAACAACTAGATCATGAAACTTTACAAAGATAATTTGGCAATGATATTTTTATTGAGGACGAAAAAAAGGAGGATGAAGAAAATGAGGAAGAAGATTTAGATGAAACACCCACTAGTCCTGCAACACAAGCTCCAACTCAGACTGAATCTCGGTCTGGAGCTTTACCCCTTGTACCTCTTGTAAGGGGTAAGCCTAAGGGTGAACGTCCCAAAATATCACTTGTATGGAAATTTTTAAACATGATAAAGTTAATCAACGTGGTACATGTGGAATATGTAAGCAAAACTTTGCGCACACCAAAAGTGGTGGGACGGGGGGTTTATCTAGGAACTTAGGTAGGGAGCACAAAACTTTATGGATACAAGCTAAAATAGAAGCCGGACAAATACCGGATCCTAGCACCGGTACTAGCACTCCTAGTGGATCTGGCGGGGGTTCTAATTTTTTACAACAACAGCTTGACCCTGCTTCTGGTACTATTTTACGCCCCTATAACAAAGATAGAGATCGTGAGAATATAGCAAAAAAGGTGGTTGTATGTGGCTTATCTTTTACTTTTCCTTCTCACCCTGCTTTTGTGCATTATATACAAGAAACTTATAATCCTGATTTTCAAGGTTTTGCTAAGACCACGGTTAGAAATGATGTTTTTAAATTTCAAACCGAATATCTTCAGTATATTCGTTGTGTATTTTTCACTTAGATTGTAAAGTGTCTATCACATCTGATATAGGTCGTAGTCCTAATGGTTATGATTATTTAACTGTTACATATCATTGGGTTGATCATCACTGGAACATGAAAAAACGTATTATTGGTTATAAATTTGTTGATTCAAAACACACTGGAGCATATATTACAACTATTGTTCTACAAATTATTGATTTTTATGGCCTCATTGATAAAGTTTTAACTATCACCTTAGATAATGTTTCTGCTAACACAACTGCAACAACTAGCTTAAGAACTAGACTTTGTCCAATTAATCCAGCAATTTTTCATGTTAGATGTGCATGCCATATTTTTTAACTTGGTTGTAAAAGATGGTATTGATTTATTTTCTAATGCTTGTAGTAAAGTACAACATGCTTCCAGCTATATTTTTCGTGCTAATAAAGCGAGTAGAATTCGTGAATTTGCTCAACAATGTGCTAGTGCTAACCTTTCATATATGGAAGAAGAAGAATACAATGAGATACTTAGCATTGGGAGCGATAACGGCATGGAACTCATGGAACATCAATCAATATTGCCAATTCTAGAACAATGTCCGAGAGAAATTATAGATAAGTTACAACAAAATTATATAGGAGCTTACAAATATTAGTATGATAATTTGTAATTGGCTACTAAGAGGCCTAGTTCAAACAGAACCCTTCCTAGAAGGTGGCTGCGTTGATTAGGTACTCTTCAAAAGAATTATATTTGTATGTGAGATTTGAAAGTTCTATTAATAAAATAAAAGGCTTTAAGCGTTGAATTTTTTTTTATGAATTGTCTTACACTCTTACTTAGTTACTTAATGGCTTGAAATTATATTAAATAAATTATAACTTTATTATAAATTTATAATTACTAGAATATTTCATTACAAGTCTTTTATTTTAATATTTTATAATTCTTTACTTAATTTCCTAATTTCCGTTTAATTTTTAAGCTTATTAAATAAGTCAAAAAACTAGCCGTTGCAAACTTTAAAAACTTAGTCATTGTCAAAAAAATAATCGTTGCCAAACTTAATGCTTAAATAAATTTTTTTTTTTAAAACGGCACTTAGCGAACCCGTCCCGTCCCGTTTGTTAGCGGGACGGGATGGGCCTACCGTTTCGTCCCGTTTGTCCCGTCCCATTTCGTCCCGTCCCGGCTAAATGCCGTCCCGTCCCGGCCCATTAATTTTATCTCGTCCCATTGGACAGCCATAGGCAAAGATGTAAGAAGTGCGGGAAGAAGATCAGGTTTGAATATATCAACCAACAATTTTTCTTCAAATGTTATTTTCTTATGTGTATCAGATCAGTTTTGCTCTTTTACCATTCGTCTGTTCGAGGTTCGCTTAGGTCTGAAAGACCCGTCAGAGATCTTTTAGATATGTATAATCCGGTGACTTTTTAGCCGGTGAGTCCTGTGTGTTCATTGTTGTTGCTTCGCAAAAGTTTTGAGGCTATCCACCCGTCCCGGACGATTTTGGGTGACTGTCTCCTTTGAACTTCCTCTCTCCTATGCCTCGTATCTTTCACCCCTCGTCCCCCTATTTTCTGGCGCACTGATCTAGCCTAGCGGCGGTGGCGGTGGTGGCTGAGACAATTTTTCGGCTAGCCTCGGGCGAAGTGGGCGGGAACTTCCAAAACATAGCTGTTGTGGACAACACCTTTCTCGGCACTCGTTGTGACTTCAGGTTCTATTGTTCTTGCTTCGAATTTACTATTATACTCGTGGGAGTTGGTACCTCCCGTTTTCCAGTTTCTCTTTGTTGAGAGTTAAATTATTGTCATCTTACTTCGTATTAGTTTATTCACCGTATTAGTGTGCATGTTGTTGCAACTTATCTTCTTCTGGTTTGGTCTGTTGCCTTGTGTGCGATAGCAATTCCCCTTACTTTGTCGTAGGTATAGTGGTCGTGGTCTGGGATGGTCGAGTGAGGTCATGTCCTCGAGGGGAACGGGGGTGGGGCGGGAGGTAGGGCAGGGTTTAGGGGGTGGGGCGGGAGTCAAGGGAGGTAAAGGGAACAAGGGTGCATGTAGGTTGAGAATTGGGTCATGGAACGTAGGTACATTGACGGGTAAATCTATAGAGTTGGCGAAGATCCTCCAGAAAATGAGGGTCAATATAACGTGTGTCCATGAGACAAAGTGGGTAGGGTCGAGGGCGAGGGACACAGACGGGTTTAAACTTTGGTACTCAGAAGTCCAAAAAGGTAAGAATGGAGTGGGCATCTTGGTGGATAGGGAACTTAGAGAGTCTGTAGTTGAGGTTAGACGAGTGAATGATAGATTGATGATTATTAAGTTGGTGGTTGGAGACTGCACCCTAAACGTTGTTAGCGCCTATGCGCCGCATGCGGGCCTAGATGGGGAGGTTAAACGGCGCTTCTAGGAAGGGTTAGATGAGATTGTGCGCAGGTTCTGCCTGCGGAGAAGTTATTCATAGGAGGGGATTTCAATGGGCATATTGGGTCGACCGCAGGTGTTTATGGCAAGGTGCACGGAGGCTTTGGTTTTGGGGAGAGGAACGGAGGAGGTACATCATTGTTGGACTTCGCTAAAGCTTTTGGGTTGGTGATTGCAAAATCTAGTTTTCGGAAAAGGGAGGGGCATTTGGTTACTTTTCAAAATGCGGTGGCGAAGACTCAGATTGACTATCTCCTACTCAGGAGGTGTGACAGAGGGTTGTGCAAGGATTGCAAGGTGATTCCGGGTGAGATACTCGCGACGCAGCATAGGCTCTTAGATATGGACGTTGGTATTATGTTAAAGAGGAGGAAAAGGTCTACTCGAGGAAGACCGAGAATCAGGTGGGGAGCCTTAACTAAGGATAAAGACCAAGCGTTGGAGGGGCGGTTGTCGGCTATGGGAGCTTGGAGGAGCAATGGTGACGCGAGCACTATGTGGTCAGCGACAGCAGACTGTATTAGGGAGGCTGCGAGAGAGGTGTTAGGGGTCTCGACGGGCGTCTCTGGTGGGCACAAAGGAGACTGGTGGTGGAATGAAATGGTCCAAGGTAAAGTGAAAACAAAGAAGGCGGCATACCTGAAGTTAGTGGGAAGCATAGGTGAGGAGGAGAGGCGAGCGTGCATAGAGAGGTATAAGGCAGCTAGGAAGGAGGATAAGCTGGCGGTCACGGAGGCTAAGACTGCGGCTTATGGTCGTATGTACGAGGAATTGGGGAAAAAGGTGGGGAGAAGAAGTTATTCCGGCTGGCCAAGTTGAGAAAGAGGAAGGCTCGGGATTTGGACCAAGTGAGATGCATCAAGGACGAAGATGGTAGAGTATTGATGGAAGATTCCCAGATTAAGAGGAGATGGCAGACTTACTTTCATAAACTTCTGAATGAAGAAGGGGATCGGGATATTGTGCTAGGCGAATTGGAGCATTCCGAGAGTCACCGTGACTTTGGGTACTGCAGGCGTATCGAGGTTGAGGAGGTCGTGGGAGCTATGCGTAAGATGAGTAGGGGCAGAGTGACCGGGTCAGACGAGATTCCGGTGGAATTTTGGAAGTGTGTGGGGAGAACATGTTTAGAGTGGTTGACTAGGTTGTTTAATGTTATTTTTAAGGCGAAGAGGATGCCGGATGAGTGGAGGTGGAGTACGGTGGTTCCATTGTATAAGAACAAAGGTGATATCTAGATTTGTAACAATTATAGGGGTATTAAATTACTGAGTCATACCATGAAAGTGTGGGAGAGGGTGGTGGAAGCGAGGGTGAGGATGACAGTGTCTGTATCCGACAACCAGTTTGGGTTCATGCCGGGTCGTTCGACTACAGAAGCTATACACCTTGTTAGAAGGTTGGTAGAACTGTACAGAGAGAGGAAGAAGGATCTGCACATGGTGTTTATTGACCTAGAGAAAGCGCATGACAAGGTTCCTGGAGAAGTTCTCTGGAGATGCCTGGAGGCAAAAGGTGTGTCGGTTCCCTACATTATGGCGATTAAGGACATGTATGATGGGGATAAGACTCGGGTTAGGACAGTAGGAGGAGACTCTGAGCATTTTCCGGTTGTAATGGGGTTACACCAAGGTTCTGCGCTCAGTTTGTTCTTATTCGCCCTGGTAATGGACGCGTTAACACACCATATTCAAGGGGATGTGCCATGGTGCATGCTATTCGCCGATGACATAGTTCTGATTGATGAGTCACGAGCCGGTGTTAACGAGAAGCTGGAGGTGTGGAGACAGGCTCTTGAGTCTAAGGGTTTCAAGTTGAGTAGGACGAAGACGGAATACCTGGAGTGTAAGTTCAGCGCTGAGCCAGGAGAAGTGGGCGTAGATGTGAGGCTTGATTCGCAGGTCATCCCGAGTAGAGGTAGCTTCAAGTACCTTGGTTCGGTTATCCAGGGGGAGGGGAGATCGACGAGGATATCACACACCGTATTGGGGTAGGATGGATGAAGTGGAGGTTAGCATCTGGAGTCCTGTGTGACAAGAGAGTGCCACCGATACTCAAAGGTAAGTTTTATAAAGCGGTGGTTAGACCGGCCATGATGTATGGGGCTGAGTGTTGGCCCGTTAAGAACTCACATATCCAGAAGATGAAAGTAGCAGAAATGAGGATGTTGCGGTGGGATGTGCGGGCACACTAGGATAGATAAGATTAGAAATGATGATATTCGGGAGAAGGTGCACGTGGCTCCCATTGATGACAAGATGCGGGAAACAAGGCTTAGATGGTTCGGATATGTTCAGAGGAGAAGCCCAGATGCTCCGGTACGGAGGTGTGAGCGGCTGGTTGTGGAGGGCACGAGAAGAGGTAGAGGGCGGCCTAAGAAGTATTGGGGAGAGGTGATCAGGCAGGATAGGGCGAGGTTCCAGATTTCCGAGGACATGACACTTGATAGGAAGATGTGGAGGTCGAGTATTAGGGTTGTAGGTTAGGAGGTAGTTGAGTTGTACCTTACTTCGTACCATTATTGGACTAGCCATGTAGGGTTTTTGTCTAAGATAGCTAGTGGCAATGTTGTGTCTTACTATTTCGCTTTTCAGTGCATGTCTTATTTACTAGTTATCGTTTTTGCTTTGTATCTTTCTTCTAGATTTCATGGTGTTCCTATTTTTCTTATGATTGTTGTGGAGATACTAATATTATCTCCCTTTACTTTGTATCTTTCTTCTGGATTTCATGGTGTTCCTATTTTTCCTATGATTGTTGTGATACTAATATTGTCTCATTTTTTGTCCTTGTCTTTTTGTTTTTTTTGAGCCGAGGGTCTTTCGAAAACAGCCTCTCTACTCCTTCGGGGTAGGGGTAGGGTCTGCGTACACATTACCCTCCTCAGACCCCATTAATGAAATTTTACTGGGTGGTTGTTTATCAGAGCGTGCAGCTTTTCATGCTCACCCTGATTTCTTTGATTGGAGCAAAATATGCTTGTTAATCTTATTCTGTCATATTCAATCGCATAATAAAAAATGCTTAGCAGATTCATCCAATTAATCAGCAAAGGTGGCTTTTTTTAAAAATAATAATTTTTTTAAAAAAAAAAGTGCACCATCACCCAACACATGATTATCAAAGCAGAAAAAAATGAGATTATTGTCTCAACAAGGCAAGCCTTTACGCCTGCTAATGGGATGGAGAACTGACATTACTCCAGAATCCATACAACTCCAGAAAGGTAACGAACACTAAGACGAGATGAAACCAAGAATTTTACAATGAGAACAAAACCTGAACAATAATCATCAATAAGCGTAACAATAATTAATTGGTGACAACCTTATATTAGCCTATCGTTTGATCCCAATTTTAAACAAAGTACACTGTACACATCTGCTGCATAAACTCACCAATCGAATGTTCGGGATCCTGGAAAGTTCGGGATCGATCCAGGTTCAAACCACGATGAATAGATCTCTAGAGTCATTCCAGTACGGCAACTTCTTGATCGACTCTCCAGTAGTTTGCATCGTTGAACTCTTTTGTTCCTGCCCCACCATCATCTGTGGTTTCCTTTTCCGGTGATTTAGGAACAATGCTCCTTTTCAGTGGAGCGGCTTCGCCAACAATCCCCTCTTTAAGAGCATGTTCCATCGCCTTCTCAGTACCCTCAATTTCCACGCCAACAAATTCAACATCCTCTTCAAACAACGAAGGAACAGTGGCTGCTTTCTGACTAGAATCAGATCCAGATGAACTTTTGCTCGAACCAGGGAATAAAACACCATTTGGAATAGATTCTCCACTGCAACTAGAAGTGGAACTAATTGGTGGAGTTGCTATCTCCCCTGAGTTAGCAATATGGTCAGCAGAATTATTATGATCTTCAAATGGGTTCCCACTGGATCCACCAACTTGAATATTTGGGGCATCCCCCCATGCTACCCATTCGGGTAGAGACCTGTCACCAAAGGGGTCGTCACGGCCTGACGTCTCAAAATGGAACGGAGTAATGTCAGCTGAGGCGACTGCTTTCTCATTCTGTTGATTGAAGTCTCCATTATTACCGGAATTGGCTCCACTTAGCCCATTAAACGTGTTTGAACTAGAACTGGGTGTTGCATTAGAATTTTTGCTCTCAGCCAATTCATCCTCTTCTCCAACTACCACTTCATCATCACTATTGCTGTTACTACTATTTGACGTTCCATTGAGGTTAATATCCTCCATCACATCAGTAGGTGAGGTACTCATTGAAGCATCACCAATTCTATCATCTTGGAACGCAAACCAGTTTGAATTTGTGAACAAACTGCTACAGAAGTTGAAAGGCGGGAGAAAAGGAAAAGATAGCTGTTATACAAACAGTGATAAGTCTTAAAAGATAAAACTGAGATGTTACAACTCTAAAGCCTAGATATACTACCTTATTGCCTAAACTCTAGTAAATTTTAAACAAATATAAGATCATATGCAAGTGGAGATCTTGTAAAAACTACAGCATGTTAGGTCGTTTTACATCCCACCTATAAGAGATGTATGTCTGTTTTCCTGATTTTAGAAGGTGTTATGAGTTCATGTTAGTTGAGCCATGTTTTCATGTGAACTCTTCAACTTTTAACACACTGGAAGACCCAAAAAAATTTAAAAAACACATAGTCAAATAATTGGAAAGGAACGCATTTCTCTTTCTTGTCATCTGTATTCTTCTTATTTATTTTTTCACTTTCTTTGCTAGAAGCAAATGTGCTCAACTGACTCCTTGACAAAATTTCCTTCAGAAAATGAGAACTTGAACTTACCTCCCCTGGTCATCTGCCAACCTAAGGGATGATATCACAACTTCAGCAGACTCATCATCAAAATAAACATCCTACAAAGGCATGAAACATAAGACTGTGATGAATACCAGGGCAAGCGATAACAAATAGCAAATGCAATAATGACCGATAATATATACAACAAGGAAGATGAATTAATAAGGGACATGAAAGTATTACCTCATCATCTCGATCAAGAGCTCCACGCCCCTGGAAAATGCAAGAAAGACCTGAGTGAGCTGATACTGAAAGTCTCCCCATAACCAATGGTCAATATGGGGTTGCAATACAAAAATGTAAATGAGCTTACATGTTCCTCTTTTTCTTCTTTTTGCGTGCAGAACCTCACCCTCTACCACACCGTCCCAAACTTCCCCTCCCAAAACGAAAGAAACTTACCTCTTCAGCATCATCATTATCATATATGGTGTAGCGGAATGCTTGACTCAGATTATTTGCTAAAGCGGCTACATCATAGTCTCTGTCATGAACATCTTCCTCATCACTCTCCCTTGTTCTGTCGTGCAATGCAGTTGGTCGGCTGGTCATACGAATAAAGGACATTAACATAAACTCATTATTTTGTGGAAAAGCAGCAGAGCAGAAAAGGGATTAGCTAATAAACTTAAAAAATGTCTTTGCCTCCAAAAGAACTTTTCTAAACCACCCTTAGACCTCCACTCGTCTTAAACAGTTCTTCAAATCCATGTTTATCCCAATGTAATTCTGCAAGCCTCTCTTGACAATTTCATTAACGAATTTCTCTCAGAATTTGTTTCATCTAATACCGAGACATCTAGGACACTAGATCACAACAATGAACAAGTATATTGTGTCAGATTGTTGTGAGCGAAAGCATGTGCTTTCCGTTATTCCTAGCTTCTCCCACCCACCCAAATTTCTCTTTTCCCCATTTTCTACTTCCTCCTCATATTTGAATATTCAAAACTTGCGTAGAAGGAATTACAGACAGGGAGTGCAGCGCTTGTTTGAACACCAACACTATAATGAATGACTTGCTTGAAGTACCCGATACTTTCAAACTTCACTTTGCTTTGTGCATACTCTTTATTTACTTTTCCATTCTGTACTACTGTACTGGGGCATCATTTAACATGTATAAAAATAGCCCAGGAACTGTTCCAAGCAATAGCTTCAGTAAAATAATTATCCAGCTTCAGATCTTAAAGTATAATGCAGACAACCATTATGGGTGATTTCATATTGGCAATCAAGTAGCAGAATCAGAAAAAAGAGAAGAACCTTACCCACAAACCCAGCGATAGACATTTTCTGTTGTATTACGCTCCTGTAAAACAGTAGTATGCCAATCACTCCATTCCATATTCTTCTGGAATACACAATGTGCAGAAAAACAAGTGAGAACAGCAATATCATTATTAAGAGACGATACCAATATCAACAAATAACAGGAAACCAGAGAGAATCGGCAATATCACTACCAAACGCCAAGAGATTCAGCATATCAATACCGAAGGCCATCTCAAAATAAACTCTGCCCACATGAGGAGCGATTATTGATTCATGAAAAGGAATTTTTTCGTAACAGATCATTCAAACTATTTCTAATGCCATGCACAGCAGAATATATGTCAATGCAGTATCCAAATTTGTCAAAAAGGAACCAAGTTTCAGTGCATAATTTTTTTTTAGAATTTCTGGAGCATCGAAAGGCAAGTAATTGTTTGTTAAAATTTTTCAGTGGCCCTCATGAAGTTTCCAAAAAGAATGTTATCTTAAAGGAAACACAATAAATTTTTACATTAAAGCTTCAGTAATAATTAATTCAGAGAAAGACTCAGGACCTAGGTTTAGAGAAGCTTATCAAGCAACAAAATGATATCTGACGAACCTCGAGATGTGCTCGAATGCAGTTATCATTGTTTCCCAACTGAACGAGTTTGTTAGAAATCCTAGTTATATGCCCTATGTTACCTAATCGGGGTGCTCGTCTTCCAGTAGCTGGTAAGGTGGGCTGCATCAGTTAAAAACACCATTAAACACTTACACAAGTCATTACCAGCATTAAGATTGCATTGTTCAAATTAAACAGACATATCAAAGGATTTTGTCGCTTCACAAAGAATAACCTGATTTTCTTCACCAGAAACTGTAGGCTGTTTATCTGTTTGAATAATTTTCCCAATCAAATTGCACTC
This sequence comes from Nicotiana tabacum, assembly GCF_000715075.1. Classification (NCBI taxonomy): domain Eukaryota; kingdom Viridiplantae; phylum Streptophyta; class Magnoliopsida; order Solanales; family Solanaceae; genus Nicotiana; species Nicotiana tabacum. The sequence goes on along the minus strand of NC_134088.1, from coordinate 109,858,101 downwards.
TTCAAAAAGATGATCGACAATTGTGATGTTCTTGCTTTCCAAGCATGAGTAAATTATACTCTCAACATGATGATGCAACGCATTGTTATAAGGGTACCTAGACAGGAATTAAGTAAATAGTAAGAATGTCAAACAAGAAATTGGTTTTAAAAATTTCAAGAATAAGGATGTAAGAACGTTCAGTCCAAACAATGTTTAAGGTAAAGAATCCAGGAACATTGACATAAAATCTTACTCAAAAAAGAGATTCAGGACCCTCTCAATTGTTCTGGAGCTAATCAATTCTTTCTCCGCAACTTCATTGCCAGTTTTCAGTAGCACGGAAATGAATTCAACAATCTACAAGGAGGACACGACATTTCTACGATGAGATCAAAAGACTTGGACAAGATTACTAACTCAATCGACCAGACACCAATGCTGCAAACATTCAAGAATTGGATGTACTTATTCAAAGCCTACTATCCCAAGTACTAGAACCTGATAAAAATATGACAAGTTGCCATCAGAGCAACATACACAAGATTTACAACTCCTTTGCAAGAGAACATAAAAATATGTGATCCCTTGACAAAAAAGAGGAAACATCATAATAGTGAAGCTCTCTCTTTGCATATCCTCCAGAGGGAAAACCAATCAAATGGAAAGGAATAATAAAAGGCCAGCCCATTTTGTTCCAAGAACGTAACCAAGACAAACCTTTAAGCGATGTTTTCCTAGAGGCGGCCTGAGTTCTCCATATGTTGTTGGCAGAATCTTCTCATCAGATGACACACTCAATAGCTCAAGTAAACCACCTGCGCCATAAATGATGCAAAGTTTATTATACTTTTCAAGACGAGATTCAAATAAAAAAATTCACAAATACAAGTAGCATTCTACTAGTAATTTTTTTCTTGCTTTTGCCAGGTGGCAGTACAGAATCACTTTGTAAAGGCATTGCATTTTTTACAATTCTCTACCAGCTGGTCTCTGGTAGAGAACTTGAAAATGACCTCTAAATGGTAGGACACAGGTAAACAAGTATTCAATAACTCAAAACCGTACGAACTTCCATCAGAAAACTTACTAAGTTTAGGAAGCATTGCATCAATAGTGTCAGGATTGGCATGCATGGGAGACTCATAAACCTGCTGGTTCCGGAAAGAATACATCATAGTTGATGGAATTGATCGTTTAGGATCAAGCAGAGATATGCAGACAGACAACGAATGGACAAGGGAAGACTTTGAATGTGAGTCTTCGAGGGCATGATCAAATATCCTAGCTACAAAACTGCATCCAGAGAAAGTTGCAGAGATTAATGAATTAAACTTACAATATATAGAAAAGATATGCCAAGACACCTATCAACTTCCAAGTATCAAAGTCCCACAAACCTTGGGCTGGATAGTTTGGTGGCCAGGGGGGATGGTGTGTTTCTGGTTATTGCACATAGTGCTTCTGCTGCATTAGCATGTACTTCGGGAGAACTCTGAAGGTGAAAAAACAATATATCACGAGATTCGAACTTCGGATCGTCATTCCGTAAAAGACCAAGTCGCAAAGTGCTTCCACACATAACTTAGAAATATATGAACTATTACCAAGAATTAAGAATGATAAATAAAAAATAGATTTTCCAGTCAACTCAATTAAGGTGGAGCAACGAGGACATGCATTCATAATTGGAGGGGATTTGGCCCAATAGTTAAGTGGTATTGTAACAGGTAATTCCTATCAGCCATTGAAAGACATCTAAGATCCTTCTGCTACTAACACCAAAAAGTCATGAGACTCTGCGCAGCGCTGAATAACCAACAACCTAAACAGTTAAACCAGGCAAAGCACGGTTGGATGGATGAATGGTAAAGACACTACGAAATAATAATGATAACAAGAGACACAAAAATAGATACCAACAGACCGCGAAGCGACGTAATCATATAATACTCTGGAAAAGGCACACCCAATACTAGAATACTCTGTAAACATTTTTCACTAGTATATACATCCAACCACCAGCACAACAAATTAACATAAAATCACGTAATTTTTTACTTACAGAGGGGTTCAATTTGTCCACTATCATTTCTAATAAGCTGCTGTCAGCCAACCATTGCATTACATCCATGGTATTGGGGTACATATGATCATCAGCTCCTACAAGTCGCACCAAAACCTACAGAGAAAGGACTTATTTAGAGGAAAAGAGTGTCTCCGCTAGATCAACCAACACGATTTGACTTTATTAATGATTGCGTCAGATGGCAGAATGAAAAACCAAGCTTACTAACCTCCATTATGGATGTTATACCAATCAAATCCACCATCTGTTGAAAAACATCATGATGGGTCTGTAACCAAAAAAAATAAACACCAAGCCCTTATGAGGAAAAAGGGGAGACAAAATGCATTTAAAACAAGCACTTACACATTTCAAAGGAATCCAATATGCATTAAATCATTCTATGCAGAGTTTGCAAATAGAATGGCCTAATTATGGATCTTATAAGCACTAATTCCCGCCCAAAAACAAGATGCCTGAGGCAAACTTTCTTACATTAGCGAGCTCTGTGTTCAATAAGCAGTTTAAGCATGCGATGAACTCATGATCCTCCTAGCTTCACCGCCCATTTACCCAGATTAAGTAGATTTGCAAGAATACACATCAATATCAACTTCCCCAACAGATTCGGACAACTCGTTAAAAACATAATGGACATTCCGGACCCTAAAACTACTCATTCCCAGCATATCTTAGTTCAACTTTCATCAAAAGAAGGTAAATGCCAAGCAGCCAAGCACAAGCTTTCAAAGAATGCAAAATGAGTTATGCAGCTTTATTATTAGAAATTGTAGGCTTCTAAAATATAGGATGAGTTGGAATTTGGAAAATAAAGCAACGGCTTAAGCTCAAGATGGAACAGAAGAGCAAGTCCGACACATGGAAAAAACTATTAGAAGAAGAAATGGGAGTGTGTCAATAACTCGTATAATTCATAATGTGCAATGAATTTACTAGGCAAACCTGAACATAATTCATAAGTGGAACAGTCTTCCGCACCATAAGGCATATCACCACCTACAATGCAGCAAGAACTACATAAAGCAACTTGTTTTAGACCCAAAAAACGATTCAACAACTAAGGCCAAGGTATTTTGTCTGGATGAGTCAGATTTTACCTTACTAAAATACCCAGCCAGCAAGGCGCTATGCGGACAACTTGGTTCCAAAAAGGAAAAGAGCAAATTCATTAGCTGCAGCAAGACAGAGAGACGATTGAAACATCAGAGCAAGAGAACTTCATTTCTTACTTAAATTATCATGACTGCATCTTGTGAATACAATACCTCTTCATCATCCACTAAAGTCTTAAGGATGACATCAATTTCACAGGTAAATATCTCACAGGCAATGAAAGGGAACCTAGAAGGTGAAACAACATTAAAACCAAGAAAAAAGTGTTGTTAAATTACTATATTTAAGAAATTGCAGACACTTGCAAATACAACTACTGACATAACTGTTAAAGCGAGGTCATGACCTAGAAACTTACTTAAATGTTCGTTTGCTATCGGCATCCTCAGAAGGCTCTTCAATAATGTAGTGCAGCAACTGCTCAACCTGGGTCCTCTCTCTCAAACTGAAAAGCGAAAATAATAACCATCTTACTGTGAACTTTAAAATTTATAGCTGAACTAATAAACAATTAGTCAGGAACTACATTCTCTCCTGGGGGCATGCTAAATTAAAAGCATCTACATATAGTTTGAAATGGGAGAAATTTTACAAATTTATGAGACGACTGTTCAAAGCTTTGCATTCTTGGATGATCTCTTCTTCATCAAGCAGCTCTTCCAAAGTGAAGTTTTCCTTGTCTAATACTGCTTCAACCTAGAATTCCAAGGGAAAAACAAGTCTTATCATAAGCAACAGCACTCACCAGGATGGGAAAAAAGTCAACAGAAAGAGCAAACAAACACACACTGCATTGAGGTAACAGCTTAATTGAACAGTATTTACAGCGCGAGCTAGACTTAGTAAATGTCGGAATAAGAATAATGCAACACCAGGTTATGCAAGAAAGAGATGTACATAAAATACTAGGAGTACCATATAATTACATTACGAAATACTCCTGCCAGCAGATAGTGCTTACAGCTATAAAAAGACTCAGCAATCCAAAAAATAGTCCAACTAAAAAACCGTTATAAATTGCATAGATCTTCACTTTTACCAAAGTTCCTTCCTTCTAAAACTGTCTTATCTCTTTTCATTGATTTTTTTTTTTTTGTTAGATTTGAGAGTTATCATCGTGAATTCAATTAACATGAAATACTATTACGATTCTACTCACATTTGAATTCACTTTTTATTCGAGGTGTCCCAAATTATAAAATCAAATGAAACTTAGCTCAAAACTAAAGTATCATTTTTAATAACTAATTATGACGAGCTAAACAAAGTTAAACGACCACAAGAAGTAAGTTTACGAGCAAAATATAACGGAAAATCAAAAACAATTGAGTCAATAAAATTCTATTAGCTCATTCAATTTGAACAGTAGATAGAGATGGATCCAGAAACATACTGGAGAACAAGAGGAAAGAACTGGAAGCTTCCAAAACATATTCGAATCAGATAAACGGCGAGCTACACAGCAGGCGTCGAACAGATCTGTAAACCCTAAAATTGAATCTAGAGATTCGAGATGGAGGACGCAAAGGTGAGGGCTTTTTCAAGTTTTTGGAAGCAAAACCCTAGCTTAGCTTTTGAAGATCAAAACAAAGCGGAGCCGTAAATACCGATAGAGGAAGATAGAGAGAGAGTTTTTTTGTCATCAAAATGGCAGAGGAGAAACGAGGGCTACTATAATGTTTTCGTTGGATTGGGGAGATTGGGGACGCAAAAGTACAAAACTACAAATTGAATTCACGAAAACTCAAAAATTATTAATTATAAGTGGCAAGAGGGGAAAAAATGTACATTTAAGTCTTCACTACATTGTTATTTGTAAATATTTAATTAATACTTCTTCTTTATAACTGTAATCATGAAACTTACTGTATGATTTAGTACAAAATATTTGAATCTAAATAATTTTTTGTCAATGACTGTGTGTATCATCTCATGTATCTGGCCAAAATCTCATGTATTATATCTCATGCAAGTCAATTATAGCATGCAAGAACACCAAGAAATGATAAGAATTTCTTAACTTCCATTCAGTTATGTATTCAAGTATTTTTTTCTAATGAGTAAAAATTTTCTTAATTTATTTAGAAACAAACTAAATAATCTATTTTATATCACATAAGTGATTAAGATACAGTCAAATTTTCTTTTTACAATATGTTGTTTCTTTGAAATACTTAGGCCCATGATTTACTAAATAATCATAGCATGCTTAATTTTAGCATGTCTAACACCAAAATGGAGACACATGAAAGGGACGTGCCATGCTAGTGCCAGGGTTTGGATATATCGGGTGTGATCGGTGATTTTAGACAATAAAGATAAAAAATGATGAGTATGTGATAAAGTTTGATTAAATACTGGTGCATTATTTTGCAACTTGTATCCATACATAGAACACAAGTAATAATATTTGTGATTTCAATTCTTATAGTAATTTTACAATTATTGGAGAACAAAGGTACTAAGTGGGTGTTTGGACATAAGAATTATAAAATTTCAGAAAATATTTAAAAAAAAAATCAAGTAAAAATAGTATTTAAAAGTTAGAGTTGTGTTTGGACGTCAATACAATTTTGGGTTATTTTTGAATTTTTGTGAGTGATTGAAGTGAAAATTGAAAAATAACCTTTTGGAGTTTTTCAAATTTTTGAAAAATTCTGAAATTCATCTTCAAGTGAAAATTGAAAATTTCATGGCCAACCGCTTATTTTGAAAAAAAAAAGTGATTTTTTTTTTTTGAAAAAAAATGAAAACTTTTGTACGGCCAAACGGCTCCTAAATGTCTCTCCATTTCTGCATCAAATCTTCATTCTTTTGATGTTAGGCGTCGTTTGGTTGGAGGTATAAGAAAAAATAATGCAAGCATTAGTTTTGTGTATTACTAATCCCTTATGGTATATTTTTTCAACCTATGTACATCCTATTTGGTATTATCCTATGTATTACTTATACATAGCAAATCATGATATTAGCAATGCAAGGATTTTTAATACTTGCATTAGCATGGTTAAAGACATAATTGCCCCTCAAATCTCTCAAAGTGTACAAAGTTAAAGAATGTGGCGGGTATTTTTTGTAAATAACTAATTTGTTTTTAGAAATTATGCAGTATTTTACTATACCAAACCATTCGGTATAACTAATCCCTTTCACACCCCCTTTTTACCTTAACCCCTCTAAAAATAATGAAGGTAATTTTTAAGTTCAAAAGGATTTTCAATCATAAAAGTGACAAAAGTTGTGTTTCAAAAGATTATTCAGAGTCATCACTTGATATTTGGTTTTGGTGTGCCAAGTCACCGTTTAAAAATAATTTCTTTCAAAACACGTTTGGCTCCAAAACTGATTGCACCAAAAATTCCGATTAAGGGGGTTCATTTGTGTCACGACCCAAAATCTCAACATGTCGTGATGGCGCCTATCTCGATACTAGGCAAGCCGATAATCTCAATAAAATCACAATTTCTCTTAAGTTTGAAAATATAGTATTTAAATACAATACAGAATCCCACAAATACTGATACAAACACTCCCCAAAACCTGGTGTCACTGAGTACATGAGCATCTAATATGGATACAAGTCAAAAGAAAACGGTCTATAATAGTCTAAGACCAAATACAGTAAACAAGGAGATAGAGAAGGAGAGACAAGGTTTGCGAAACACGATAGCTAACTTTGAATCTCCGGAAAGTCAACTGTGCGAGAGAATCAACACCCGCTATGTCTGGGAATACCTAGATCTGCACACGAAGTGCAGGGTGTAGTATGAGTACAACCAACTCAGCAAGTAACAAAAATAAATAAGGAACTGAAGATAATGACGAGCTACACAGTTACAATTCATTTTCAGTAATCCCAGCAAAAAATAGACATGCTTTCAAATCCGGCAGTTTAAGTCAAATCAATTTTATACAATTCAAGTTCATGTAATCCGGATATAAAATCTTTCATAGAATTTCACATCGATGACAGATAGCAACTAAGTACAACAACAAATGAAAAGCAAGTACATCCTCTCACGAAACAGATACTCCACTCGTCACAACAACTCAACCACTCGGCTCTCAGCCCTCGGCACTCACACTCAATAGGTACCCGCGCTCACTAGGGGTGTACAGACTCCTAAGGGGCTCCTACAGCCCAAGCGCCATAATCTACACAAACAACTCACATGCTATAATATCCTGCACGGACAACTCACGTGCCATAATATCCTTACCTCACCGACAGGCCCTCGACCTTACTCAGTCCCTAACCTCTCTAGTCTCTAGGGATCTCAGAAATTACAAAGATCAGCCCAAACAAATATAGCATAGTGTATCAACAAATATCAAGAAAGACTGAGGTGTAATACGCAAGAAAAATCATGACTAAGTACAAGACAATAATTAGCAAATAATTCAACAAGTACGCGACCTCTGCGGGTCCCAACAGTACTATAACATAGCCTAAGCATGATTTCTAACATGATTTACAGTCAAATTTCTTCAACACATAGAGAGCTTATAGCTAACAATAAATTATTCAACTATACAGTTTTCACGGGACGGACCAAGTCATAATCCCCTCGGTGCACGCCATACGCCCGTCACCTAGCATGTGTGTCACCTCCAAAATAATCACATGACACAAAATTCTGGGGTTTCATACCCTCAGGACCAGATTTAAAGCTGGTACTTACCTCAAGCCGTGAAATTCTTATTCTGAAATGTCCCTTCCTCGTGAATTGGCCTCCAAATGCCTCGAATCTAGCCATCAATAATTCGTTTCAGTCAATAAAATTTATTGGAATTAATTCTATAAGAAAATGCTAATTTTTCAAAAAAATGAAATTTAGCTCAAAAAAAATGTTCGTGGGGCCCATGTCTCGGAACCCGACAAAAGTTACAAAATCTGAAAGCTCATTCAACCATGAGTCTAACCATACCAATTTTACCAAAATCTGACCTCAACTAGACCCTCAATTCTTCAATTTAAACCAAGAGAGTTTTTTAAAATTTTCAACTTGATTCACCCAATAAATGATAAAAACAACCATGAATTCGGGTAATTTAACCAATATTGAGTTAAGAACACTTACCTCATTATTTTCCTTGAAAAACTCCCAAAAATCGCCTCTCCCCGAGCTCCAATCCGTCAAAAACTAAAAAAATTCAGAACTTAAACTCTCTGCCCAGACATTTGCTCTACGCGATCACGAATATTCCCACGCGATCGCGAAGAACAAATTTTCATCGCCCAGATTTAACTCTACTCGATCGCGGACTTTCCCACGCGATCGCGATGCACAACATCATAGACCTACGTGATTGTGGACCAAACCACGCGATCGCGAAGTAAAAACGCGTGATTTCCATTTCTGCCCAATTTCCTCTATGCGAACGCGACCTTCTTCACGCGTTCGCGAATAACAAACTCACATAGTTACGCGATCGCGTCTCGCTTCACGTGATCGCGAAGCACAAAATGTCACTGCCTCACATTAACCCTACGTGATCGTAGATATCCCACGCGATCGCGTAGAACAAAACCCCTACTAACCAACTAAGCCTACACGATCGCAGACGCATTCACACAATCGCGTAGAAGGAAAACAACACCAGATATCAAAAAATTCCAGCAGTTATTCAAGCCCAAAATTTTCGATCCGTTAACCATCTAAAACTCACCTGAACCCCTCGGGACCTCAACCAAATATATCAACAAGTCCTAAAATATCATACGAACTTAGTCGAACCCTCAAATCACCTCAAACAACGCTAAAACCATGAATTACACCCCAATTCAAGCCTAATGAACTTTGAAATTTCTAATTTCTACAAATGACTCCGGAACCTATCAAATCACGTCCGATTGACCTCGAATTTTGTATGCAAGTCATAAATGACATAACGGACTTATTTAAATTTCCAGAATCGGATTTCGACCCCAATATCAAAAAGTTACTCCCCCCCTCCCCCCCCCCCCCAGTCAAACTTTCCAAAAATTAAACTTTCGGCATTTCAAGCCTAATTCCACTACGGACCTCCAAATATTTTTTCGGACACGCTCCTAAGTCTAAAATCACCATACGGAGCTGTTGAAATTATCAGAATTCAAATCTGAGGTCATTTACATATAGGCCCATATTCGGTCCACTTTTCTAACTTAAATTTTCTATTATGAGACTAAGTGTCTCATTTCACTCTGAATTCCTTCCGGACTCGAACCAACTAATCCGGTAAGTAATAAAACAACTATAGAACACAAATTGAGCAATAAATAGGGGAACGGGATTATAATACTCAAAACGACCAGTCAGGTCGTTATATTTTCCCCCTATTAAACAAACGTTCGTCCTCGAACGGGTTTAGAATAATATCTGGAGTCTCAAATAAGTGTGGATAGTTGCTCCACATCTCCTGCTCAATCTCTCAAGTAGCTTCTCCGACTGGCTGGCCTATCCACTGCACCTTCACTGATGCTATGCTCTTTGATCTCAGCTTTCAAACCTGCCGATCTAAAATAGCCACCGGCTCCACATCATAAGTCAAATTACCGTTCAGTTGTACTGTACTGAAATCCAGAATATGAGACGGATCCTCGACATAATTTCGGAGCATGGATACATTGAACACTAGATGAACACCTGATAGACTAGGTGGCAAAGCAAGTTCATAAGCCACCTCTCCAATTTTTTTAAGTATCTCAAAAGGCTCAATATACCGAGGGCTCAACTTACCCTTCTTCCCGAACCTCAACACACCCTTCATTAGTGAAATCTTGAGCAGAACCTTCTCCCCAACCATGTAAGCTACATCACGGACCTTCCTGTCGGCATAACTCTTCTGTCTAGACCGCGCCTTGCGAAGCCGTTCCTGAATCACTTTGACCTTTTCTAAAGCATCCTGAACCAAGTCAGTACCCAATATTCTAACCTCACCCGGTTCAAACCAACCCACTGGAGACCTACACCGTCTCCCATATAAAGCTTCATACGGAGCCATCTGAATGCTTGACTGGTAGCTATTATTGTAAGAAAACTCCCGAGTGGCAGAAATTAATCCCAAGAACCCCCAAAATCAATGACACAAGCACATAGCATATCCTCCAATATCTGAATAGTGCGCTCGGACTGTCCGTCCGTCTGAGGGTGAAATGTTGTACTCAACTGAACATGTGTGCTCAATTCTCGTTGCACTGCTCTCCAAAACTGTGATATAAATTGCGTGCCCCGATCTGAAATGATGGACACCGGCACACCGTGTAAGTGAACAATCTCGCGAATATAAATCCCAGCTAACCGCTCCGAAGAATAATTAGTACCAACTGGGATAAAATGTGCGGACTTAGTCATCCGATCTACAATCACCCAAACAACATCAAACTTTCTCAAGGTCCGTGGGAGCCCCAACTACAAAATCCATGGTAATACGCTCCCATTTCCACTCCGGAATTTCAATTCTCTGAAACAATCCTCCCGGCCTCTAATGTTCATACTTTACCTGTTGACAATTTAGACACCGAGCTACAAACCCAATTATATCTTTCTTCATCCGCCTCCACCAATAGTGCTGCCTCAAATCCTGATATATCTTTGCGGCACCTGGATGAATGGAGTACCGCGAACTGTGAGCTTCCTGGAGAATCAACTCATGCAAACCATCTATGTTAGGCACACATAGCCTGCCCTAAATCTGTAATACATCGTCATCTCTAATAGTGACTTCCTTGGCATCACCGTGTTGAACCGTGTCCTTAAGGACAAGCAAATGTGGATCATCATGCTGGTGCTCTTTGATGCGATCATATAAAGAAGACTGAGAAAACATACAGGCCAAAACTCGATTCGGCTCGGAAACATCCAATCTAACAAACTGGTTGGCCAAGGCCTGAACATCCAAGGCTAAAGGCCTTTGTGCTACCGGTAAGTATGCTAAGCTGCCCAAACTCTCCTCCTTACGACTCAGCGCATCGGCCACCACATTGGCCTTTTCGGGATGATAGAGAATGGTAATGTCATAATCCTTAAGCAACTCTAACCACCTTCGCTACCGCAAATTAAGATCCTTCTGTTTAAACAAATGTTGTAGACTCCGATGATCGGTATATACCTACATTGGACACCGTACAAGTAATGCTGCTAAATTTTCAAGGCATGAACAATATCTGCTAACTCAAGATCGTGGACTGGATAATTCTTCTTGTGTACCTTTAACTGCTTGGACGCATAGGCAATCACTCTACCGTCTTGCATCAGCACTGCGCCGAGACTAATACGCGACGCGTCACAATACACAGTATAAGACTCTGAACCTGTAGGCAACACCAATACTGGAGCTGTAGTCAAAGCTGTCTTGAGCTTCTGAAATCTATCTTCACACTCATCCGACCACCTGAATGGAGCACCTTTCTACATCGATTTATTCATAGGCAATGCAATAGATGAGAATCCCTCCACAAAATGACGATAATAACCGGCCAAGCCGAGAAAACTTCGAATCTCAATAACTGAAGATGGTCTGGGCCAACTCTAAACGGCCTCTATTTTCTTTGGATCCACCTTAATTCCTTCACTGGACACTATATGTCCCAAGAATGCCACTGAACTAAGCTAGAACTCACACTTAGAGAATTTGGCATAAAGTCTCTCATCTCCCAGCCTCTGTAATACAACACCTAAGTGTTGTGCATGCTCCTCTTGGCTATATGAGTACACCAGAATATTATCAATAAATACTACTACAAATAAATCAAGATATGGTCGGAACACACTATTCATCAAATGCATAAATACTGCTTGGGTATTGGCTAGCCCAAAAGACATCACAAGAAATTCGTAGTGGCCATAACGAGTTCTTAATGTCGTTTTTGGAATATCCGAATCCCGAATTTTTAACTGGTGATACCCAAATCTCAAATCAATTTTGGAGAACACCCTCGCTCCTTGAAGCTGGTCAAATAAGTTATCAATACGCGACAAAGGATATATATTCTTGATTGTAACTTTATTCAACTGCCTATAATCAATGCACATCCGTATAGTACCATCTTTCTTTTTCACAAACAGAACTGGTGCACCCTAAGATGACACACTAGGCCTAATAAACCCTTTCTCAAGGAGTTCCTGAAGTTGCTCTTTCAATTCTTTTAACTTAGTTGGTGCCATACGATACGGAAGAATAGAAATGGGCTGAGTGCCGTGCGCCAAGTCAATATCGAAATCAATATCCCTGTCGGGTGGCATACCCGGCAGGTCTGCAGGAAATACATCCGAAAAATCTCGCTCGACCGGTACTGAATCAATAATAGGAGTATCTGTATCAACATCTCTCACAAAGGCCAAATATGATAGACACCCCTTTTCAACCATATGTTGGGCCTTCAAATAAGAAATCACCCTGCTAGGAACAAAATCTAAAGAACCTCTCCATTCAACTTTCTGCAACCCCGGCATCGTTAACGTCACGATTTTTGCGTGACAGTCCAGAATAGCATGACATGGAGACAACCAATCCATACCTAAGATTATATCGAAATCAACTATACTGAGTAATAAGAGATCAACTCTAGTCTCCAATTCCCCAATAGTTACCGCACACGATCAATACACACGGTCCACAGTAATAATATCACCCACCGGTGTAGATACACAAACAAATGAAACTAAGGACTCACAAGGCATATCCAGATAATGAGCAAAATATGATAATACATATGAATAAGTGGAACCAGGGTCAAATAATATAGAAGCCTCCCTGTGGCACACTGAAACAATACTTGTGATCACTGCATCTGAGGAAACAGCATCTGGCCTGGCAGGAAAAGCATAGAATCGGTCTTGACCTCTACCTGACCAGCTTCCCCCTCTTGGGAGACCCCTAGCTACCTGACCCCCACCCCGAGCTGGCTGGGCGGGTTGTGTAACTACTAGTGCTGGTACTGGTCCCGTTGGTCAAGAACTCTGTTGTGTAGCCCCATTCAACAACCTAGGACAATCTCTCTTGAAATGACCCAATTCTCCGCACTCGAAACAACCCCTCCTCTGACGGAACTGTTGCTCATGAAAACCCGAATAATTACCTGTAGAAGCATGAGCGGACGAGGCATGATGAGAACTCTGCGCTACTAGTGCACTGAATGAAGACTAGCCTGAGTGAGTACTGTAAGAACCGTGGCTAGCTGATGCACCATGATGATCTGGACGGCCCGTCTGAGCGTGTCTGTAAGAACGACCCCTACCGCGGTAAAACTGACCCCCTGAAGGAACACCGCTGAAATCACCTAAACCACGAGGCCTCTTAGCCTCCCTCTCAACCCGTTCTTGACTGCGAACCATCTCAATCTGACGAGCAATATCGACCACCTCGTCGAAAGTAGCACCAGACACACACTCTCTAGACATGAGTACTCGCAACTGAAAAGTGAGGCCATTTATGAACCTCCTAATCCTTTCCCTGCCTGTGGGAATCAACCAGATAGTATGACGGGCCAAATCTGAAAATCTTATCTCATAATGTGTCACTTACATATCACCCTGATGAAGTTGCTCAAACTGCCTGCGCAGCTCCTCTCTGCATGACTGAGGCACGAACTTCTCCAGGAATAGACCGGAGAGCTGCTGCCAGGTAAGGGGTGTTGCACCGACCGACCTACACCTCTCGTAAGCCTCCCACCATCTGAAGGAAGCCCCAAAAAACTGAAAAGTAGTGAATGAGACCCCATTGGTCTCTAGAATACCCGTTGTCCGAAGCATCCATTGACACTTATCTAGAAAACCCTGAGCATCCTCTAACTCCGCACCGCTAAAAGATGGAGGTTGAAGCCTCTCAAATCTCTCAAGTCTCCTCTGCTCATCATCTGCCATAACAGGAACTACCGGGGCATGAGCAGTTGCAGCCGGCTAGGCTGGTAGTGTCCCCGGTATCTGAAGTCCCTGTACTACCAGGTCTAGAGTACGTGCAACTGGGGTATAAGTACCTCCCCCGGCCTGAGAAGTGGCAGGTGCGGCCTGAGCCGAAACCACCTGAGCCAGACCAATGCAAGCTGCCAATATCTGGGCCAAAGTCTCCTGAAGGACTGGAACCTCAATGGGCACAGTTGGTGGCTGAGCTGATCCTGTCGGCTCAACTATATCTAGAATCTGCTCTTGAGCTGGAGCAACTGGTGGTACTACAGGTGCTGGTCTAACTATAGTACGAGCTACACCTCGACCTCTACCTCGACCCTGGACTCTACCACGGCCCCGGCCTCTTGCGGCCCTAACTGGTGGCACTGGTGGATGACCGTCCGATCTGGTAGTACGTGTCCTCATCATCTGTGAGAGAATAGATTAACAAAAATTTAGTTTTCCAGAATCAACAAATTCGCACGACAGAATACAAGAAAGTGAAATTTTCCTAAGGGTTCTGCAGCCTCTCGAAGATAAGTACATACGTCTCCGTACCGATCCCCAAGACTATACTAAACCTGCTCATGACTCATGAGACCTATGTAACCTAGGCTCTGATATCAACTTGTCACGACCCAAAATCCCAACCTGTCGTGATGGCGCCTATCTCGATATTAGGCAAGCCGATAATCTCAATAAAACCACAATTTCTCTTAAGTTTGAAAATATAGTATTTAAATACAATACAGAATCCCACAAATACTGATACATACACTCCCCAAAATCTGGTGTCACTGAGTACATGAGCATCTAATATGGATACAAATCAAAATAAAATGGTCTATAATAGTCTAAGACCAAATACAGTAAACAAGGAGATGGAAAATAAGAGACAAGGTATGCGAAATACGGCAGCTACCTTTGAATCTCCGAAAAGTTAACTTTGCGAGAGAATCAACACCCGCTATGTCCGGGAACACCTGGATAGGCACACGAAGTGCATGGTGTAGTATGAGTACAACCAACTCAGCAAGTAACAAAAATAAATAAGGAACTGAAGATAATGACGAGCTGCACAGTTACAGTTCATTTCCAGTAATCCCAGCAAAGAATGGACATGCTTTCAAATCCGGCAGTTTAAGTCAAATCAATTTTATACGGTTCAAGTTCATGTAATCCGTATATAAAAGCTTTCATAGAATTTCACATTCATGACAGATAGCAACTAAGTGCAACAACAAATGAAAAGCAAGTACAATCTCTCAGGCAACAGATACTCCACTCGTCACAACAACTCAACCACTCGGCTCTCAACCCTCAGCACTCAGACTCAATGGGTACCCGTGCTCACTAGGGGTGTACAGACTCCGGGGGGCTCCTACAACCCAAGCGCCATAATCTGCACGGACAACCCACTTGCTGCACGGATAACTCACGTGTTATAATATCCTGCACGGATAACTCACATACCATAATATCCTTACCTCACCGTCAGGCCCTCGGCCTTACTCAATCCTCAACTCTCGGGCTCTCAGAAATAACAAAGATCAGCTCAAACAAAGATAACATAGTGTATCAACAGATATCAAGAAAGACTGAGGTATAATACGCAAGAAAAATCATGACTAAGTACAAGACAACAATTAGCAAATAATTCAATAAGTACGCGACCTCTGCGGGTCCCAACAACACTATAACATAGCCTAAGCATGATTTCTAACATGATTTATAGTCAAATTTCTTCAACACATAGAGAGCATATAGCTAACAATAAATTATTCAACTACACAGTTTCCACGGGACGAACCAAGTCACAATCCCCTCGGTGCACGCCCACACGCCCGTCACCTAGCATGTACGTCACCTCCAAAATAATCACCTGACACAAAATTCTTGAGTTTCATACCTTGAGGACCAGATTTAAAATTGTTAATTACCTCAAGCCGTGAAATTCTTATTCTGAAATATCCTTTGCTCGTGAATTGGCCTCCAAACGCCTCGAATCTAGCCATAAATAATTCTTTTTAGTCAATAAAATTCATTGGAATTAATTCTATAAGAAAATGCTAATTCTCCATAAAAATCCAAAATTTAGCTCAAAAAACATCGCCCGTGAGGCCCACATCTCGGAAGCCGACAAAAGTTATAAAATCTGAAAGCCCATTCAACCACGAGTCTAACCATACCAATTTTACCAAAATCCGACATCAACTCGACCCTCATTTCTTCAATTTAAACCAAGAGGGTTTTCTAAATTTTTTAACTTGATTCACCTAATAAATGATAAAAATAACCATGAATTCGGGTAATTTAACCAATATTAAGTTAAGAATATGTACCCCATTATTTTCCTTGAAAAACTCCCAAAAATCGCCTCTCCCTGAGCTCCAATTTATCAAAAACTGAAAAAGGGACGAACTTAAACTCTCTGTCCAGATATTTGCTCTACGCGATCGCGAAAATTTCCACGCGATCGTGAAGAACAATTTTTCCATCGCCCAGATTTAACTCTACGCGATTGCGGACTTTCCCACACTATCGCGATGCACAACATCACAGACCTACGTGATCGCGGACCAAACCACGCGATCGCAAAGCACAAACGCGTGATTTCCATTTCTGCTCAATTTCCTCTACGCGAACACGACCTTCTTCACGCGTTCGCGAATAACAAACTCACATAGTTACGCGATTGCGTCCCGCTTCACGCGATCGCGAAGCACAAAATGTCACTACCTCACATTAACCCTACGCGATCGCAGATATCCCCATGCAATCGCATAGAACAAAACCCCCACTAACCAACTAAGCCTACACGATTGCAGACGCATTCACCCGATCGCGTAGAAGGAAAACAACATGAGATATCAGAAAATTCCAGCAGTTGTTCAAGTCCAAAATTTTCGATCCGTTAACCATCCAAAACTCACCCGAGCCCATCGGGACCTCAACTAAATATACCAACAAGTCCTAAAATATCATACGAACTTAGTCGAACCCTCAAATCACCTCAAACAATGCTAAAACCATGAATTACACCCCAATTCAAGCCTAATGAACTTTGAAAATTTTAATTTCTACAAATGACTCCAGAACCTATCAAATCACGTCCGATTGACCTCAAATTTTGCATGCGAGTCATAAATGACATAATAGACCTATTCAAATTTTCGGAATCGGATTTCGACTCCGATATTTTTCGGATACACTCCTAAGTCCAAAATTACTATACGGAGTTGTTGAAATTATCAGAATTGAAATCCGAGGTCGTTTACACATAGGTTCATATCCGGTCCACTTTTCTAACTTAAATTTTCAATTATGAGACTAAGTATCTCATTTCACTCTGAATTCATTCCAGACCCGAACCAACTAATCCGGTAAGTCATAAAACAACTATAAAGCATAAATTGAGTAGTAAATGGGGGAACAAGGTTATAATACTCAAAATGATCGGCCGGGGGTTCAATTGACTCGTGGAGAAGGTGTTAGGCACTCCCAAAGTCCCGTGAAGGTCACGGTTGCGTACTCAGTCTAGTTGGCTTCTAAAAAATATCAAATTGAGGTATAAAACAAACAAGAAGAAAACACAAACAGAATATAAGCTCAAGGTCGTCCCCACCTAATAAACGAAAGAAAAGAAAATAACAAAGTAAATCTAATTATCTTAAATTATGCCTCTGAGATGATGTCGCATCGACCTTCTTTTACATTTACTTCGGGGCATTTTCCGGATTAATTTAACTAATGGAACGACCTCTCGCCTCAAATAATAATAATAATAATCCACCCTAATACCATGTTCACCACGCACAATCATATGCTCAACCCCCTCCTTACCCACAATGGTGTGCGCCAGCTCCACAAGACTCTTATCCATCCCCATAACCCTATCGAAACCCTACTAGTCCGAGCTTTCGACCAAGGCCGGAGAAAAGAAACCTTCACCCCACTTGGAGAGTCCTATGCCAGTTTGTTTCAAAGGTTGAGGCAATTGGACATGCTAAGGCCAATTGAAGCAAAGATATTGAATCCATCCCTAAAGAACCTTGATTATTCTCTGAGATACGCATATTGTTATGATGCCCCAGGGCACGACATAGAGAAGTGTTGGCATTTGAAAAGGGCAATCCAAGAGCTTATTGATACAAATCAAATTGTAATTTAGAGCTCGAATACGCCAAACATCAACAAAATCCTTTGTCAGCCCATGCAGAGACATACATGATTGAAATAATTCATAAGGATGGGGAGTCCATGAATTCTTCCAAGTCCGTCATGATATTCGTGCTAGTGAAGGTAATTCAGTTAAGGCTCTAGACTCTACAAAAGCAATGCCCTTGATAGTTGAAAGGGTGACAGAGAAACTAAGCATGCTCAATATGAAACCACGTGTGTTGGTTATGAAAGGGCCTTCGAAGGATGTTGGGGCAAGTCAGGAAAAGTCGAAAGTGGTTGTGCCAGGGATCCCGAGCAAGGTCGTCGTAGTCGTGAAAAGGGCTCCTATTACCCCTGTTGTTATTAAGCCAGTGACCCAGTAGCCATAGGTTGATACAAAGGTTGTCCCGTGAAATTACAAATAAGTGATAGTGACATATAAAGGGAAAGAAGTGGAGGAAGAAGTCAATGAAACTGGAGGACTCACTCGTTCTGGGGGGTGTTTTACCCCAGAAGAATTGAGGAAGGCCAAGCCATTCAAGGATAGCCAAATGCTAGTATACAAGCCGATCACTGAAGAAGAGGCTGAAGAGTTCCTGAAAAAGATGAAAGTGCAAGACTATTCCATTGTGGAGAAATTAAGGAAAACACTGGCTCAGATCTCTCTTTTGTCTTTACTAATACATTTAGATGACCACCGCAAAACACTGATGAAGATTTTGAATAAGGCATATGTTCCTGATAAGATCATAGTGAATCACTTGGAAAAGATTGCTAGCAACATCTTCGAAGCAAATAGGATCACTTTCTCAGATGATGAACTTCCTATAAAAGATACAAAACACAACCGAGCTCTTTATCTCACGGTGAAGTGCGAGGATGTTGTTGTCTCGAGGGTACTAGTTAATAATGGCTTTATTGCAAATATTTGCCCTTTGTCTACTTTGCAAAAGTTAAAAATCGGTACTGAATGAATCCACATGAACAGTGTATGTGTTCGAGGCTTTTTTGGGGGAGGGAAATATTCTGTCTGTGATAGAATGATCGAATTGTCGATAGGGCCAGTTGAGTTCACTATAGAATTTCAAGTGATAGATGTGGTTGTCTCTAACAATTTGTTATTGGGCAGGCCCTGGATACACGTGGCTAAGGCAGTCCCGTCTTCTCTGTATCAAATGGTAAAATTTGATGGGGATAGGCAGGAAATAATTGTGTATGGTGATGAGGACATATCGGCTTATAATGACCCGTTTGTTCCATTTATTAAAGCTGAAGATGATAAAGGACCTTGGGTATACCAAACTTTCAAAACCGTGTATGTTGAGAAGATTCCTGTAGGAGAATGCATTCCAGGTCCGTGGCTATCCTCCACGTCCATCATGGTAGCAACTGAGATGTTGAAGAATGGTTTTTGTGCCGGGTAAAGGCCTGGGTTCATCTCTACAGGGTATTGTGCATCCAGTATGCCCACATGAAATTTTTTGTACATTTGGTTTGGGATTCACACCCACAGAAAAGGACGTAAAAGGGGCTAAAAAGCAGAAACAGAAGGTATGGTCGCTCCCCAAACTTGTTCCACACATCTCCAAGTCTTTTGTCAAGCCAAGGGTTGCAAAATGTCCAATATCACCAGTCTCAAAACCTGTAGTTGATGTTGATGAAGAGCTGATCAAGAGGTTCCATAGTCTGTTTGCTGAGGTTAATATGGTGGAAATTGGAGAAGGTTCTAGTAATGCAGATGTGCAGCTCGTTGGGCCAAATGTGAGGCTTAGCAATTGGGAAGCTACTCCTCTCCCCACCCGGAACGAATTTTGTTCTTTTTATGCTAGTTTTAATGACATGACATGCATGAGGAGTTTTCAGCCAAGTATTGAAAGCCATTCTAATCTTGAAATAATGAACCAAGAAGTAGAATATGATAAAGAAGCAACATTTGAGGAAATAAGTAAAGAGCTAAAACATTTTGAAGAGAAACGAAAGCCTAACTTGAATGACATCAAAGCAATCAATTTAGGAGACCAGGACAATGTCAGGGAAACTAAGATAAGTATGCATCTAGAGGAAGATGCAGAAAAGACTGTGTTCATCACACCATGGGGGACATATTGCTACCGGGTACTGCCATTTGGTTTGAAAAATGCTGGGGCAACTTACATGAGGGCAATGACTATCACATTTCATGACATGATACATAGGGAGATTTAGGTTTACGTGGATGATGTGATCATAAAGTCAAAGAAGCAGTCTGACCATATCAAGGATTTGAGGAAGTTTTTCCAAAGGCTCTGCACGTATAAACTCAAGCTCAATCAAGAAAAATGTGCATTTGGTGTCCCGTCCGGGAAGCTGTTAGGATTTGTGGTTAGTCGACGCGATATTGAGTTAGATCTGTCAAATATCAAAGCCATTCAAGAGTTACCACCACCAAAGAATAAAACTAAGGCGATGAGCCTCCTCAGAAGGTTAAATTACAATAATAGGTTTATTTATCAACTCACGACAACCTGTGAGCCCATTTTAAGTTGCTGAAGAAGAATGTTGCGGTCAAGTGGACTGACGAGTGTCAAGAACCTTTGATAAAATCAAAAGGTACATGTCAAACCCACATGTGCCGGTCCCGCCCGAGCTTGGGAGACCATTAATCCTGTATTTGATAGTCCTGGATAATTCTTTTGGTTGCGTACTGGGTCAACACGACATCACAGACAAGAAAGAGCGGGCAATCTATTAACTCAGTAAGAAGTTCACTCCTTATGAGGTTAAGTATACTCTTCTTGAAAGGACATGTTGTGCCCTGACTTGGGTGGCACAAAAGTTGAAGCATTATCTTTCGTCCTACACTACTTACTTCATTTTTTGCATGGATCCTCTAAAGTATATCTTTCAGAAGCCTATGCCCACAAGCAGACTCGCAAAGTGGAAAATTTTACTCACAGAGTTTGACATTATCTATGTGACTCGGACTGCGATGAAAGCCCAAGACTTAACCGACCACTTGGCCGAGAATCCGGTGGATGAAGACTATGGGCCATTGAAGACTTATTTTCCTGATGAAGAAATGTTACATGTTGATGAGGTTGATCTTAATGAAAAGCTAGGTTGGAAAATCATTTTCGATAGAGCCGCTAACATGAAAGGTGTTGGGATAGGGATTGTACTTATTTCTGAAATAGGGCAACACTACCTTGTAACAGCCCAGCTTCGATTTTATTACACCAATAACATGGACGAGTATGAAGCATGCATTCTGGGCTTGAGGTTAGCTATAGACATGGGAGTCCAGGAAATACTGGTTTTGGGAGATTTAGATTTGTTGGTTCACCGGATTCAGGGAGAATGGGAAACTCGGGACCTGAAACTCATATTGTATCGACAGTGTTTGCATGATCTTTGCCAATGGTTCAGGTCAGTGGAATTCAGACATATTCCCAGGATTCATAATGAGATTGTCGATGCCTTGGCTACTCTGGCTTCAATGCTACATCATCTAGATAAGGCTTATGTCGACCCCATGCATATCCAAGTTCATGATCAGCATGCCTATTATAATGTGGTTAAAGAGTAACTTGATGGTGAACCTTGGTTCCATGATATCAAGGAATACATCAAGTCCAGGGTATATCTGGTACATGCCACAAGTGATCAAAAAAGAACCATTCGGCATCTGGCTAGTGGATTTTTCTTAAGTGGGGGAATCTTGTACAAGAGGACTCCAGACCTAGGACTACTGAGGTGCGTAGATGCTAAAGAAGCTTCAACTGTCATGATAGAAGTACATTCTAGAGTTTGCGAGCAACATATGAACGGGTATGTCTTGGCAAATAAGATACTTCGAGCAGGCTATTATTGGCTCACCATGGAATGAGATTGCATCAACTTTATTTGCAAGTGTCATCAATGCCAGGTGCACGGCGATTTAATTCACTCTCCGCCATCCGAGTTGCACACAATGTCTGCACCCTGGCCCTTTGTTACCTGGGGGATGGATGTTATCGGATCAATTGAACCGGCAACATCAAATGAACATAGGTTTATTCTGGTAGAATTGATTACTTCACCAACTGGGTATAAGCTATGACTTTTAAGCCCGTGACGAAGAAGGCGGTGGTAGATTTTGTTCATTCAAATATCATTTGCCGATTCGGAATTCCCAAGGTAATCATCACAGACAATGCTGCTAATATTAATAGTCATTTGATGAAAGAGGTATGCAAACAGTTCAAGATTATGCATTGAAATTCCACTCCGTATTATCCCAAGGAAAATAGAGTTGTTGAAGCTGCTAACAAGAACATAAAGAAGATACTTCGCAAGTTGGTGCAAGGTTCTAGACAGTGGCATGAAAAACTGCCTTTTGATTTGCTTGGCTATTGCACTACTGTTTGCACTTCGGTAGGTGCAACTCCTTATTTGTTGGTACATGGAACTAAGGCAGTTATACATGTGAAAGATGAGATCCCATCCCTTCGGATCATCGCAGAAGCTGAAATCGATGATGATGAGTGGGTCAAAACTCGACTGGAGCAGTTAAGTTTGATTGATGAGAAAATATTGGCAGCAGTGTGTCATGGTCAATTGTATGAGAAAAGAATGGAAAGAGCATACAACAAGAAGGTGTGTCCTTGAAAATTTTAAGTGGGCCAGCTAGTATTGAAACGCATCCTTCCATATCAGGTTGAAGCTAAAGGCAAGTTTGTCCCAAACTGGCAGGGGCCATTTATTGTGACAATAGTGTTGCCCAATGGTACTTTGTATTTAACAGACATAGAAGACAAAGTTGTGAAAATGGTTATCAATTCTGATGCAGTCAAGAGATATTATGTATAATTTCTTTTCTTATCTTTAATTGTATATTTTGTACTTGGCATGTTCAAAGTTGAAATGACGAAGGCATATTATTTTGTTACCCAAATATTTTTATCATTTGTTACCCCTTTTGAGCCTTAATTTATTTTCTTTCACATCCCTCTTTTGGAATCAGAAAGAGGTCAGAAAATAGAAAAAGAGTAAATAAAGGGGAAAAGGGGAAAAAAGAAAGGAAAAAAAGAGAATAAAAAGAAGAAAAGAAGAAGAAGAAAAGGAAAGAAAAGAGAGAAAAAAAGAAAGAAAAAAAACAAAGCAAAACAACCTCGTGTTTGAACTACATTCGACCTGATTCCTTTTAAGGATACGTAGGCAACCTTACTCTGAGGTTCAGTCCTACCAAAATAAAAATCTAAAATTTTCCAGACTCAAAGAAACTAGGGCAGATGTTTTAGTTTTGCAAAAGACTTGATTCCAAAAATTGTAATTTTAAAACCCTTTCATCTGAAGTTGTTTTGAACCTTCATGCCATCCTTCTTTCTTACCTTGTCTAAAAGCCTACATTACGGTCCAAAGAAAGACCTTCTGATAAATCTTTGAGGATGCCAAGTGACATGTGGGGTAAAGGTATGATCTTCTTGCATCATGGGCAATACCTTTTTCTCAGCACAAGGAAAAAGAAATAAAAATGAGAGAGTCTTATTGGTAAAAATCCTCACGGGCACCGTAAGGCGACGGTGAGTTGAGAAATGAACAAATGAGAGAGGATTGATGGTGAAAACCCTTCGGGGCATAATAAGTCGAATGAGGATTGTGGACTTTACATAGAAGTTGGATCATTGAAAGCCCGATTTTGAAGTATGCAGACATGACACGAACTAAAAGTGTGATTGGTTGGACGGATTAGGCTGATCAATTCGAAATGCATGTCATGATCATTGGAGTCAGTTGCTTCACTCAGATAAGTTTCCTTTCCTCTCTTCTCCAAATAGACATCTTTGTTCAGACCATTCCTTTTTATTCCTTTGCCAAATATCACTTTACTTTGTTCTTTTGAGTCTCTTTCAAGTTAGTTTTTGTTAAACAAGCAAAAAAGACTTCAAAGTCTACTACCGGCTTTCTGATTGCACAAGGCGAAGTTTGGCCTAGCACATCACAAGTGACAAGATTCAGAAGGAGCAATGTAGTGATAACTTGAGTTCAGATGGTCAAGTGACTCTTGAATTTTGTGAAATATTGAGGTTCAACAATTTCCATAGTGAAAACACAATGCAACAAATGAGTAGTAATTGATTCGAGTCACTCAAAGGTTTTTGTGGTTGAGGTTCGGTCAGATTGTCAAACAATTCCTTGTTAGCCCGAAGCAGCTGACCAGAATGAAGCATGGCAGTGGTAGAAGCGGACACTTTCAGCAACGATGCCACAAACTAACCACTATGTTTTCAAACTAACAAGATTTTCTTTGTTTGAAACATGGGCAAGAAATGTTGTTCGTTTTGCAGGGATCCTCCATGAGGAAAGCAAGGTCTAAGGTAAGTTCATTTTCGACTCTTCAGAACCCTCATGGATAATGAGATTTAATTTTCAAGTTTTAGGACTCTCCTAGATAATGAGATTTAATTTTCAAAATTTTAGGACCCTCCTGGATAATAGGATGTAGTCTTAAGTTTTTCCTATAGAAAACAGATTCTAACTTTCAAGTTCCCAGGACCCTCTTGGATAATAGGATTTAGTCTTAAGTTTTTACTTATAGAAAATAAGTTTTAACTTTTAAGTTTTGAGGACCCTCCTATATAATGAGATATAATTTATGATGTTTTCACTCTTAAAATAATGATTTTTAATTTTTAAACGCGCAGGACCCTCCTGGATAATGAGATTTAGTCTTAAGTTCCTAATCTTAGAAAATTGATTTAATCTTAGGATTGGCAGGACCCTCCTGGATAGTGGGATTTAGTTTTAAAGTTCTCACGACCCTCCTGGATAGTGGGATTTAGTTTTAAGTTCTTAATGAGATTTAATTTTTCAAGTTTTCAGGACCCTCCTTAATAATGAGATCTAGTTTTAAGTTTTTAGAAAAATAAGATTTAATTTCTTAAGTCAGGACCCTCCTGGATAATGGAATTTAATTTTGATATTTTCACTTTTTAAAATAATATTTTTAATTTTAAAAAATGCTAAGGACCCTCCTGGATAATGAGATTTAATTTTGAGGTTTTACTGTTAAAAATAAAATTTTTAATTTTTAAAGTTCTTAGGACCCTCCTGAATAATAAGTTTTTTTTTTTTTAAAGTTCTAAGACCCTCCTAGATAATGGGATTTAATATATATTTTTTTTTAAAGTTCTTAGGACTCTCCTGTATAATGGAATTTTGACTTTCAAGTTTTCAAGACCCTCATGAATAATGGGATTTAATTTTTAAGTTTGCAGGCCCTCATGTATAATGGGATTCAACTGACAATCACAAATGTTCCTGGTACAAACTGGGGCAGAAAATTTTCTTTGTTTTATCTGTTTCGTTGTGATTGTAGGCACCCACATGGAGAACGAAGCTTAACACTTCAAAATTTAACGGAGGTGTTCGAAGGTAGGCTCAAGCTAAGATTCTGCTCGTGAGCGCAATGGAATAAGCCTGCCTGACTGTGAGACTGACTGGTCGAACAGAGACGAGAGTCGGCCATAGTGATCTGGGAATCCCGCGTGGAAGGGCTCTCGCTCAACGGATCAAAGGTACGTCGGGGATAACAGGTTGATGACTTCCAAGAGCTCTTATTTCAAGTCAAGATGTCGGGAACCCACCTGGAGAATGAGGGAATTTATTTCAAAATGATATCAAGTTTCAGTTTTAGTAGCAGGCACCCACCTGGAGAACAAGGAAATTCATTTTAGAGTTTCTTTCAAGTTTCAGCATTAGCAGCAGGCACCTACCTGGAGAACGAGGATATTCATTTCAGAGTTTGTTTTAAGTTTCAAGTCAGTAGCAGACGCCCATCTGGAGAACGAGGGTAGTCATTTCAAAGTTAATTTCAAGTTTAGTAGCAGGTGCCCACCTGGAGAACGGGGATATTCATTTCAGAGCTAATTTTAAGTTCAAGTCATTAGCAGGCACCCACATAGAGAACGAGGGTATTTACATCAAAATGAATTCAATTTCGGATCAGAACGTCAGGCAACCGCCTGGAGAATGAGGGTATTTACTTCAAAATTAGTTTCAAGCTCAAGTCGACTTCAAAGTTCAAGTTTATTTCAAGTCCAAGTACCAGAAGCCCGCCTGAAGAAATACGGTCAATTTTCAATTCAAGTTGGAAGTAGAAGAATCTCGCCTT
Source organism: Nicotiana tabacum (assembly GCF_000715075.1). NCBI lineage: Eukaryota > Viridiplantae > Streptophyta > Magnoliopsida > Solanales > Solanaceae > Nicotiana > Nicotiana tabacum. The sequence continues at coordinate 109,831,760 of NC_134088.1, read as the reverse complement.
AAAATTGCGAGTCAGCAATTCGAGATGCACAACAAGACCGAGAGGAGACTCAAGACAAAAGAATATATAGGATTTTGTAGTTTAATTGTAATTTTCATTTTTGATGTACTGACAGGAATCATGGACCGAAACCTCGACGACACTGTGCTTCACTTGACTCTCCATCTCGGTATCCTTCTATATTCTTCCTACTTCTAAACTACATGTCACATGATTCCTTTATAACCAAGGATATGTAGGCAGCTCAAATACCAGGGCTCAGTCATATTCTTTTTATCCATCTTTGTTCTCTTTTGGATAAGTGTCGGGTCAGAAGTCAACTACGTTGCTTACTCAATTCTTTGCTCAAAACCTCTTTGAGTTTTCAAGCAAAGAGGGGCAGTTGTAAGCATGTAATTTTTGACCCGCACAGTTTTTAAAGTTATTTTTAGTATTTTAATATTTTAAAATACTTATTTGAGTTATTATAGAATTTTAATTTATTTTATTTTTAATTTCAAAACATAATTTAAAAGCACAAAAGAAAAATATATATATATAATAGTTACATTAATGTTATTGTAGTCATACTATTTTATTTTATTAGGATTTTTATTTATTTTCCTCTACCTTTATTTTAATATAATCTTGAAAAATACCAAAAATAGTTTCACTTTAACTTTTAGTCTTATTTTAATAGTTTATTCTAATCAATTAGGAGTGACTTTATATTTTCTATAAGTATTTTATACTACTTTAGAAGAAAATTGGGTTTATCGAATTTTCAGCTTTTCTTTGTCCAATTCTAAGCCCAACAGCTCCTTAACATCAACCCAATGTTATTTAATCCATCAGCTGACCCCCTACCCAATCCTTTAAACCAGTCGACCCACCCCTAACCCGCGACCTAACCCATTTAACCCATTTTCTTTAAAAGATTTAATCTTGACCTTCCATTCCACTCATATCCAACAACCCATATCCCCTTAAACCATCACATAAAACATACATTATAACCTAACCCTAATCGAGCGAGTTCACCCACTCGAATCGGGCGAGTAATGATAAATCCCAAGACTCGCCGAAATCGGACGAGTTCACCCACTTAAATTCACTCACCCACATGGTCCTCTCCTCTCTCCCCTTCTACGTTACCAAGCCCTAACGAACTACTGACAAAAAGAATATTCTCAATCATCACTTACCTTCCTCACTCGCCCGTTTGTAAATAAAATGTCGCGATTGAAATCTCTAGAAGGCGTGTGCTGGATAAATGAAGGGCGTCAGATCGATTCCGTTTAATCCGAGCCTTACATTTATCATGTGCTTGTCTCCAAAGAGATTTTAATCCGCTTTCTTGAAGAGGAGAATAGAAGGTTCGAGAGGCCGGATATATACGGGATATTTCAGATTCTTAGAGGGATTTTTTTTGGAGAGAAAGTTTGAAGGACAAAAACTAGGTTTTGGGCTTTCATCTTTCTTCTTTTGGACTTTTGATTTTAGTTCATTGAGATACAAAAAAACAATTAGTTCTTCCTAGTTTAATTTTTGCGTCAGATTCGGAAAATACCAAAAAAAAAATTAGTTTTCTATTTTGATCTTCACCCATGGACTGATGCGCTATTGTTCTGGAAGTTCCAGTTGTCGTTCGAGGTCGAGTTCATCGTTTTGAGGTGAGGCACGCGATTCCGATTGAAAGTTCGTTGTTCCTGCTCGCTTGTACTGTTGCTTCTTAGATGAATTTTTGGAGCCAAATTTTGGAATTGCTGATCTCTTCTGTTGTTATTAAAGAAATTTTGCTTTAACAAGTTCATTTCTTTCCCTTTAACTTAATATGGATTATTGTGAATCAAATATTAGGAGAGCCATTAAAAGACAAGTTAAACTCAGTAGTGATTTCTAGGATTTCGTTTAATTTTTTGAGCCACGTTTATGTTGTGTTGATTGTGTTTCCTTTAAAGTTTTATTCCATAGTGAAATTTCAACATTTAACACGTATTCAAATCTTTAGTTTCGTACCACTTTCACATTGAATCTACAGTTGGTTGCTTGAGGTGTTATGTTAAAATAAAGTAAAGTGTTATGTGCTCTTCTTTTTCTTTCCGTGCGTAATGGCATGAATATTTAACGGTCTTCATAATTCTCTTAAAAGGGTATTCAATAAATAATCATATGTTTTAGTGAGTTGGTGTACTTAAGAATCTATGATTTAAATTGAAAGTATTTGAAGTATGTGCTAGTTCTTTATTTTGAGTTGAATATAATTATACTTAATTCATCTTATAGCTAAAATAATGTTCCAATTAAGTGGGTAAAATGCCTTGAATGTGGGATTTACTATACAACTTTTAGATTTTTGCCTTTTGATGGTTGTTGAGAGTTGTTGATATTGTGTTTAAGTGCTTGGGATACTTCTTTGGCATAAGTCATGGTTAAAAGCTTCTTTTGTAAGTAAATACTTTGTGAAATTAAAATGAGGTGAGAGGGTCTTGTTAATTACAATTAATTTTCCATGCCATAGTCACGTTACTTCAGTTGGATGAAAACATTTTCAGTTATATAGGATTAACAAGTTTACTAGTTATGCTAGTTGGTTTATGATTTAAACATCATTATTCTTACTAGAACTCTCTGTTCAATCCCATTGGAGTCTCCGATGATATCATTTTGGCTATGTGAAGTTCGAATCTACTTGTTAGGCATGTTTTGTGTTCCTTGCTCATTCCTTCAATGTGAGTTTACTGTTCGAGGTATGAATCACTCTAGTCTATTGTTGGGACAATTTGGTAAACATTTAAATAAAAGAGGAGTTTATTGGATTAAAATTTAGGAATTGACATGACGAGGATTTGATAAGGAATTGAGGTGATACGAAATCTTTTAATGGTTCTCCCAATAGTTTTGATTCATTTAGTTTACTATTCTGCTATTTTATTTGGATGTCTATTTATTTAGTTTCATTGAATGGCCTGAATGTTTATTTAATGGGTTATTTAGTTCTATGTTTTTTTGTTCGTCGTTTGTATTCATCACTGTGATATGTCTCTTTGTGGGCTGAGGGGTTTTGGGAATTAATCGTTGAAAAGAAATGGAGCATGAAATGAGTTTTTATTTATTTATTTTAGTTTCGTTTTACTTTTCTTACTTACTCGCTAGGAGTATGCCTAGGCCGACCACACTTGGGAGGCAATATTAGGACGTTGTTTTTAATATAACTGAGTATTGGGGATCTGGAGGGGGAAAATAATGCTGGGGTGGATTATATAGAGCTTGGGTATAGGCTTTAGGGTTGGGGTCGAGGCTGAGTGTACTGGTGAGGGGACCCCTTGGACCACTCCATGGTCAAGAGACAACCACAAAAACATCATCATTTTTCTTCTTGGCTAACAAACTTCCTGTGCCATTCTGGATTGCATGTGTGGTTGCTTTTATAGCGGAGTAGCTCATGATCTTGCTTGACTTGAGTCCCTCTTACACCATTTCTCCCATCTTCATCACATCATTAAAAGGCTTACCCGTCGCTGAGATCAAGTGGCCAAAGTAAGTTGGCTCTTGGGCTTGAACAAAGTACTTCACCATACCGTCTTCTTCCTTCGGAGGAATGACTCGGGCAACTTGTTCTCTCCATATGAGCCTGTATTCCCTAAATCTTTCATTAGGCTTCTTTTCTATCTTGGTCAGGGACAAATGATCAGGAACAATTTCTGTATTGTACTGAAAGTGCCGGAAAAAGGCCTTGGCCATGTCGTCCCTTGTATACCACCTGATCAGATCTTGTCGGGTGTACCATTCTAGGACTGCTCCACTCAAACTGAAATAGGCCATCAATAGCTCATCCTTCCCTCTAGCACCTCTCATCTTATTGCAATAACCTCTCAAATAGGACAAATGATCTCCATCTCCATCATACAGATCAAACTTTGGCATCTTAAACCCAACAGGCAGCTGGACATCAGGGAATAAGCATAAGTCCTTGTAAGACACACTTACTTGGCTCCCTATTCCTTGCATGTTCCTTAGAGACTGCTATAGTCTCTTCACCTTCTTGGATATCTCGTCATGCTCCACATTCTAAGCGGGCTTTTCGGTTTCAACGGGAGGCTCAAAGTGGAGAGTTATAGCAATAGAGATCCGGGACCTTGAAAGTTGGGCATTAGGAACTTTGAACGCAGGTTCACTAGAAGATTGATGGATGGTAGCTTGTGGAGGAGCTACAAAAACAAGAATGATTAATGGAGCGGGATATGAGGTTGTTTTGGCTAGTGGGGCATGAAGAGGTTGGGACGAGGTGTCAGGGTAGTTGTTGTAAGGGGTAAACCCTGGTACATGTTGTGGGGAAAGATGGACAGTAGTAGGAATCTGGGCTTACGATAGTGGTGGGATGGAGGCAGGGCTTTCTCTGTACTTAGTGGGGAATGAGGGTGGATGATGCCCTCTGATCCAAGCCTGATACATCTCTGCCATATGTTGTTTTAACCTTTGGACCTTTTATTTCAACTCACATTCCGATTCCACAATCTCCCTCGATGGGTCAACAACACATGTGTCCAATTCTTTACTAGCCATGACTGCTTTCCGCTTTGACCTAGTTTTGTATGGATGACTCGCCAGAATGCCACAAACTAACCACCTTCCTGAATAATAACAATGACAATAATAGAGAGGAGCAAAGCAAAGCCAACATTAGCGGTAGGGCATTTATCAGATAAAAATATCACATTACGTGGAATGCACCTATCAACAATTAACGGTTCTAGAATGAACTTGAGGGTCACAAGGTCATATGGCATCATCCCAATTTGCTAGTTCCAACCTTCCTCTTTTATTTTCTCTTTAACGCTTCTTGATTTAATCATTTCCTTCCCACTCTTTTTCTTTTTGCTTATCATTCTTTCCTTTCCTTTCATTTCTCACATCCCCCAACTTTATTTTTTTTAATTTAAAAATGGATTTGATCGAATCCGATATAGGTTACCTACGTATCATGTTCCACATGAATCAGACCAAGCGTAGTTTTGAAAAAGTGATGAGCAAAATAAACTAAAAACAAAAATCTTTTTGGATTTTTTATTTATATATTTTTTGGTTTTCAAATAAGAAATAGGAAGCACGATAACAAATGACTCAAAAAACTCAGCTAGACTACGATAGTCTCTGACACCACCTAAAAGACTCATTACTACTGGGCAAGACTAGAAGTAAAGGACAACAAAAAATGGACTCAAAAGATAAAAAGTCTCCTCAATCAGCTCCTGAATGTAACGGTCCTAGCTGAGATGGGCCTGGGACGTCTGTCATGCTCAAGCTCCGGTAAATAAATCTATACCTGAATGAGAAGAATAAGACCAAATAGAGTTAGTGACTCAGGACACTATGTGAAATAATAACACTTCCAATTGGATACATATAAGACATGATTGAGGCTATTTTTGCGAAATGGCATGATCGCGTCCAAATGCACACCTCTAAAAAGCTATGAAAGGATCATTTGCAATTATATTAACCCAACTAAGAGTCGGGGTCGAATCCATAGAGAGCTAAGATGGGAGTTCGGAGTGTATATTTTAATGCGCGTGATTGAATTATCTTGATTTGCACTTCCACAAAAAGGTTTGTATGCTATTTCTAATTTAACACTAAAGATTGCAGAATAAAGAAATAAATCTAGGATAATTATTTTGAGGTTTTTCAATTTGATAAAAAACCTAGGTATGTGACCATTACTTAGGTGTTTACCTAATGGGATAAAAACCTTAATGCTTGTTTTGTTGATCGGGGTGTATTATAGCTATCAACTCTCAATTACCCACTCAATACCTCTCGGTTAGAGAGTGGTTTTGACAAATTTGGCTTTCTCAAGACCAAATGGGTATCACACAAAACAATTGATAAAAGCTCAAGTCGGGTTATTACTATCTCTAGGTTGAACCCTTTAATTGGGTTAATCAATCTCTCGATTTACCCAATTCCTTGTTAGCCAAGTTTTCCTAGGCTAAGTGTAACGACCCGGCCGAATGTTTTGAGTATTACAGCCTCGTTCCCCCATTTACTGCTTATCCTGTGTTCAATTATAATTATGTGACTCGTCGGAGAGGGTTCAGAATGAATTGGAACACTTAGTTCCAAGATTTAAAGATTAAGTTGAAATAGTTGACCGAATGTTGACTATGCGTAAATGACCACAGAATAGAGTTTTGATGATTCCAATAACTCCGTATGATGATTTTAGACTTAGGAGCGCGTCCGAAAAATTATTTGGAAGTCCGTAGTTAAATTAGGCTTGATTTGGCTAAAATAGAAATTTAAGTTTGGAAGTTTGACCGGGAGTTGACTTTTTAATATCGGGGTCGGCATCTTATTCTGAAATTTTTTATAGGTCTGTAATGTCATTTATGACTTGCGTGCAAAATTTGAGGTCAATCGGACTTGATTTGGTAGGTTTCGGCATCGAATGTAGAAGTTGAAATTTCTTAGTTTCATTAAGCTTGGATTGGGGTATTATTCATGGTTTTAGCATTGTTTGATGTGATTTAAGGTCTCGACTAAGTTCGTATAATATTTTAGGACTTGTTGGTATATTTGGTTGAGGTCCCCGGGGCCTCAGGTGAGTTTCAGATGATTAACGGATCAAATTCGGACTTAAGGAAATACTAGAATTTTTTTGTTGCTGGTGTCTTCGCACCTGCGCATGAGGGACCGCAGGTGCGCCTTGCAGAAGCGTAAAAACAGGTCGCAGAAGCGACCTGGGGAAGGCTGGCTGGGAGGCATCGCAGAAGTGGCCACACTCGCGCAGAAATGCGACCGCAGATGCGGTTTGAAAGTCATAGAAGCGACCACTGCTAGCCAAAGCTGACTTGCAGATGCGACTATGCGACCGCAAATGCGGAAGACGCTGGGCAGAAGCTTTAAGTTTGGGGCTTCGCTATTTTTAGCCATTTTTCTGATTTTGGAGCTCAGTTTGTGTGACTTTGGAGAGGAAATTTTCCACTCAACTTGGGGTAAGCATTCTTGACTCCCTTGTGATTATATTTCATGAATTAATCTTCATTTTGGGTGTATGATTATCGAATCTTCAAGAGAAATCGAAGAAAATTTCTATAATTTCATAAAATGAATTTTTGAGTTTTGAATACTGATTCGGAGTCGGATTTGAGTGAAATTAGTATGGTTGAACTCGTAATTGAATAGGTTGTCGAATTTTGTGAGTTTCTACGGATTCCGAGACGTGGGCCCCATTGTCAATTTTTCGAGCAGAGTTAGGAATTTTTATAAATTGTTAAATTACAAGTATTGGAGTATATTTTGATTAATTTGCACATTTGTTTTGACTAGTTTTGAATCATTTGGCGTGGAATTGAGGAGATATGAAGATGTTCGGAGGTTGATACGTGCGGAATGAAATTTTCGGAGCATTGTTTAGCTTGCTCGACATTGGATTCATCTTGTTCGAGGTAAGTAACTCTTCTAAACTTGGAGCTGAGGGTATGGTGTTGAGGTGACGCACATGCTAGGTGACGGGCTTATGGGCATGCACCGTATGAACTGTGACTCCGTTATTTCTATGGTACTGTGTAGTTACCTGAACTTATCTATAATCATGAAATCTCTACGTACTAAAGTTATCGAGTTGTGATTCATGTTAGAATCCATGTCTAGACTATATGCTTATCCTGTTGGGATCCACTGAGGTCATTATTGTTGTTGAGTTATTTTCTTACATTGCAATTTCATACTCAGTCATGTTCATTCATTGCATATCATATCTCAGTCTCTGTTGTTATTTATTGATACATCATATCATCATTTTGGGCTAGTTTCATGACATTGTGAGCCCGAGAGAATAGAAAGATTGATAACTAAGTGAGGTTGATGGCCTGATTTTAAGATATTGATACTATAGCACATGAGTTGTCTGTGCAGATCCAGATATTGATACTATAGCACGTGAGTTATCCGTGCAACACGTGAGTTGTCCGTGTGCATTATAGCGCTTGGGCTGAAGGAGCCCCTCCGGAGTCTGTACATACCCCCAGTGAGCGCAGGTACCTACTGAGTGCGAGTGTTGAGTGCTGAGTGCGAGTGCCGAGCGATTGGGAGGATTGAGTGACTGTGAGGACTGAGTGACTGGGAGGACTGAGTGAAATGATACTTTGAGAGTATGCATATGGTTTTATTACTAAGTTGTATCGCATTGACATGCACACTTGACATACATGCATACAAATGCATTTTCTTTTCTTGCTATATAGTATCACATTCATGACTTCTCCTACATATTGATATGTAGTTATAGAGATGTACTTTCCTCGTGTTATTTAAAAATAAAACAATTACCTGTTGAAAGTTTTGGGAGAAATTACAGTTTTCAAACTTACTCATAAATTGGTGATTTCGGTAAAGGATTTGAGTTTTCACTGATATATTTGAAAAGCGGGACATTTTTCTAGAATTGTGAATGAGCTGAGCATTTTATCTCTGAGCTACTTCTTTTATTACTTCTATTATGTTATGAACTATTGTTGGCTATTAGTGTTGGACCCTGACCTTTGTTCCAGTTCGTCACTACTTTCAACCTAAGGTTAGGTTTGTTACTTATTGAGTACATGTGGTCGGTTGTACTCATACTACACTTCTGCACCTTGTGTGTAGATATTGGATGTTGATGCGGCTGTGATCGACGTGAGCTGGATTTGAAGATGTACCTGCGTTCCATCCATTGCTGCCTCTTGTTCATGGTAGCTTTAGAATTTTTAATCTGTTCATGTATATTTCAGACAAATGACGTATTTTATTTTTATTTCATATTAGTTTTGTAAATTCTAATCTTAGAAGCTCATGATTTATACTACCAGTCCTTGGGGAGTGTATTAGAGTCAGTTAAACATTAATTAAATTGGATAGTTGTTAATTGACTTACCTGACGGGTTGGGTTAGGTGCCATCACGACTAGGTGGATTTTGGGTCATGACACTAAGTCTCTCTTTCTCAAGTAGAGACTAAGTCAAAAAGACATGAACTAATGTTTGCAACCATTAATTCCAAAAATTAAAACATGAACTAGACTAAATAATAAACACTCAATCATAAACAAGCACTAAATTAGATACCCATAAGGTTCACACACTTTGGTTGGGTCACAACCCTAGTAAAAATCTAGTTACTCATACTTAGGTTTGAAGAAAATGAAGAATAAAGGCTAATTAAACTCATAATGTAAGCTTAAAATAATAAAATCTATTGTAAAATACACCAAAATATAGTAAACTTCCAAATGAGGCAAAGAAAAACAACTACAGTAATTGCTGATGTCAAAAACTTGACCTAATTTTGTGAAACTCGTCCATTTATACAAGGCTAAAAATTTCGGGCAAAAAACCCCCGGGGAGATTCTGCGGCCGAACAATTCCGTGTGTGATCCGCAGACTTCTTCATCTGGCAGAAGCTGGGATTCTGCGGCCACACAATTCTGAACTACGGCCGCGAGGCAATATTTCTGCGGTCCGCAGATTTAAAACTGCGGACGCAAGGAACTCTTCTGTGGTCCGCAATAGTATCATTGCAGCTGCAAGATAATAGTTTGCGGCCGCACAAACCTTGTGCGGTCCGCAATTCAATGAAGCTATGGACTTGGTCTTTTTGTCATCTCTCTGATCTTGATCTTAAGCCCGTCTCTTGCGGCCGCACAATTCATGTGCGGTCCGCAATTTGCACGAATGCCTCCTGACCTTTCCTTCTTTGGTTGCAGCCGTAGATGAAATTCTGCGGACCGAACATTGCATGCTTCTGTGCCCTTTATTGCCTTGTGTTAAGATTACTCCTTTTTGAATCGAGTTTTATCTCGGGAGTCCAACTTCCAGCATTCCTATAATTTTGTACATTTCATTACTTTCGGGAACACAATTCAATGATTTTAGACAAAAATAAAAGTTAAAAAGCGCTAATAAGTAGTCAAAATCCACACTTATCATGGCCTACGTGGCCAAAAGGTTACTAAAAGTGTAAACTCAGTTAGTAAGACTCCTAAGATATGGAAAACACCTCACGAAGGCCTATATAACCCCCCCAAACTCCGAGGAATCATGGTCTCTAAAATTGCTTTGCAAAAATAATCTCACTTTGAAGAAATGGTCTATGTGGCAAATACATGGCTAAGCATGCAAATTCAACATGAGTGAACCTTAAAATGAGAAGACGCCTTCTTGTGGACTTAGGACTCTAAGACATGGGTTAATAAGCTACTTTTGCGAAAATATCCCTATTTTGCAAAGCAGACTATGTGGCCAAACATGGCCAGACATGCAAGACTTGGCTACGACCCTCGAAACCAAGAACTCAAGACTCACTAGGAAGATGATGAAGGATCAGGCCCTATGTGGATTGCCTACTTATCTCGTCCCGAAAGGCGAGAATCAGATTCGCGTAGTTCGTGAGGATTGACTGAAATTGAAAAGACTTGCAAAAAGGTCAATTACACTTGAAAAATGAGTTGCTTTTTTTTTCTTTTCTGATTTTTGTAAAAATGGCATAAAGGTGTAAAATCTTTTGAATTTTTCATTTTTTTCATTTTTTTGTTCTTTTCTGAAAAGAATGTAAAAGAAAAACAAAAGTGGCCCCTACTTACTTCAGTTTTATACTTCACCTTCTTTTCTCTCTCATTTGCCTCCAACAATTATTGGTCTGCGAAATGACCCTGTTACACTTAGAGAAATGTAGCACATAGGGATGATTTAATGTCGTTTTGGGTCGCGGACCTACTTTGGCATAATTTGGATACGCCTCATACAAAGGGACACAGTGACTAGGACCGAGCCCTGCTAGGTCTGTATGATATGATGCAAATAAAAATGACCTAAAGGCTGACCTACGTTTGGGGTTCACTAGACAAGGTAATTCGGGGCGGCACGTGGTCGATGGCGGCTGCTATAGCTGTCCGTCCACTCCACGCTCCCACGCCACCCCCTAAGGATACGGGTGACTAATGGAAAGGCCGTGTACGCTCAAACGTACTCCGGAAGACTTGTTGCAGAAAGAAGACCCGTGGTTATGGAAATGACAACATTTTATAAAGCAGTAAACACATAAGGAAAAACGATAAACAAATAAACAACAAAACAGGAAATAAAACAAACAAAGTAAACAAAGAAAATAAACACCTCAACCGAATATTCTAAAAAGCCAACAAGATCAAGTACCAGCTCGAACCTGCAACTCCCCAGCAGTGTCGCCAAAGCTGTCACACCCCTTTTTACCTTAACCCCTCTAAAAATAATAAAGGTGATTTTTAAGTTCAAAAGGATTTTCAATCATAAAAGGGGCAAAAGTTGTGTTTCAAAAGATTTTCTAGAGTCGCCACTTGACATTTGATTTCGGTGTGCCAAGTTACCATTTAAAAATAATTTTTCTTTCAAAATATGTTTGGCTTCAAAACTGACTGCACCAGATATTTCGAGTAATGGAGTTCATTTGACTCGGGGAGAAGGTGTTAGGCACTCCCCAAGTACCGTGAAGGTCATGGTTGCGTACCTGATCTAGTTGACTTTAAAGAATATCAAATTGAGGTAAAACAAACAAGAAGAAAAACAAACAGAATAGAGGTTCAAGGTCGTCCCCACCTAATAAACGAAAGAAAAGAAAATAACAAAGTAAATCTAATTATCCTAAACTATGCCTCCAAGATGATGTCGCCTCGACTTTCTTTATATTTAATTCGGGCATTCCCTGGATTAATTTAACTAAGGGAACGACCTTGTAGACAATAAATTTGCATCAAGAAAATATTTGAGAACGAAAAATATTGCAACAATCGTAGTATTTTATTTCAAATAATATGAGTGTACAATCTCTATAGTTCCTCTGATTCTATATTTATTGTCACGAATAATGATCTTGAATTCAATTAGCACAGACTTTGATTTAAACTTGTACTCCTTGAATCTTGATTTGTTCTTCATTCTTGAGCTTGAACTTGATTTCTTGAACTTGAACTTGATTGCTTGAAGCTTGAAACTTGTAGAGAAATTTGCTGTGTTTGATCCACGAGCTCTCTCTTGCTTCTTGTTATAACTTCTGATATCTTTTTTGGGTTATGAAGACCCATATTTATAGTGGTAGGATGAAAGAGTTGTGATGAGAATAAACTCTTTCCGACCAATCAAATTGAAGAGTGACAAGGCCCCATTTGATTGGTCAGAACATGCACTTGTACATGTGGCATGATTTCATTGACCTTTTAATTTGACTTGGCATGCCTTGTCATTTTGACACGTGGCATGATTCCATTGGCTCTTCTGTTTGACTTGGCGTGCCACGTCATTTAACAGGTGACACCAAACTGGGCCTATAGGAAGATGACATCTTGGGCTCAATAAAGTGGGTTGATCACTTATAGCCTGATTATCTAGGCTAGCCCAATAAATTTAAATTTATTTATTTAACCCATATATATTAGACTTATATAATTAATTCAATTACATTAGTCCATAATATTTAGTTAGACTAATATATTTAAAATATAGTCCATATTATTTTATCGATTAAAATTTGATAAAATTTAAATGCTTACAGACCTCTCGCCTCAAAAACTAATAATAATAAAATGTCCTAATATTGCCTACCCAAGTGTGGTCGGCCTAGACATGCTCCTAGCAAGTAAGTAAGAAAAGTAAAATTAAAATATAATTAAAATAAATAAATAAAAACTCATTTCATGCTCCATTTATTTTCAACGATTAATTCCCAAAACTCCTCAGTCCACAAAGAGGCATATCACATTGATGAATACAAACGGCGAATAAACAAACATAGAATTAAACAATCCATTAAACTATCTATTAAATAAATATTCAGGCCATTCAATGAAACTAAATAAATACGCATCCAGATAAAATAGTAGAATACTAAACTAAATGAATCAAAACTATTGGGAGATCCCTCTTTTATTTAAACTATTGGGAGATTCATTAAAAGATTTCTTATCACCTCGATTCCTTATCAAATCCTCGTTGTGTCAATTTCTAAGGTTTAATTCAACAGACCCCTCTTTTATTTATTTTTTTACAAAACTGTCCCAATAATAGACTAGAGTGATTCATACATCGAACAGTACACTCATATTGAAGGAATGAGCAAGGAACACAAAGCATGCCTAACAAGTAGATTCCAACTTCACATAGCAAAAATGATATTATCGAAGACTCCAATGGGATTGCAACAGAGAGTTCTAGTACGAATAATGATATTTAAATCATAAAACAACTAGTACAACCGGTAAACTTGTTAATCCTATATGACTGAAAATGTTTTCATCCAACGGGAAGTAACGTGACTATGGGATGGAAATTTAATTGTAGGTAACAAGACCCTCTCACCTCATTTTAATTTCACAAAGTATTTACTTACAAAAGAAACTTTTAACCATGACTTAAGCCAAAGAAGTATCCCAAGCACTTAAACACAATATCAGGAACTCTCAAAAACTACCGAAAGGCTAAAATCTAAAAGTTGTATGGTAAATCTCACATTCAAGGCATTTTACCCACTTAATTGGAATATTGTTTCAACTATAAGATGAATTAAGAATTATATTCAACTCAAAATAAAGAATTAGCACATACTTCAAATACTTTCAATTTAAATCATAGATCATTCGGTACACCTACTCACTAAAATACATGATTATTTTTTGAATACCCTTTTAAGAGAATTATGAAGACCTTTAAATACTCATGCCATTACTCACGGAAAAAAGAAGAAGTACACATAACACTTTACTTCATTTTAACATAACACCTCAAGCAACCAACTGCAGATTTAATGTGAAAGTGGTACGAAACTAAAGATTTGAATACGTGTTAAATGCTGAAATTTCACTATGGAATAAAACTTAAAGGAAACACAATCAACACAATACAAACTTGGCTCAAGAAATTAAACGAAATCCTAGAAATCACTACTGACTTTAACTTGTCTTTTAATGGCTCTCCTAATGTTTGATTCACAATAATCCATATTAAGTTAAGGGAAATAAATGAACCTGTTAAAGTAAAATTTCTTTAATAATAGCAGAAGAGATCACCAACTCCAAAATTCAGCTCCAAAAATTTGTCTAAGAAGCAACAGTAAAAATGAGTGGGAACAATGAACTTTCGACCGGAACCGCGGGCCTGACCTCAAAACGATAAACTCGACCTCGAAGGGCAACTAGAACTTCCAGACCAATAGCGCCTCAGTGTTGAGGTTTTGTTTTTAAGATGAAATAGTCTTAAAATGAGGGTGAATGGAAAATGGAGGGAAAATGAAATTTTTGAGTAAAATTTTAAGTTTCCCCTCTTGACAATGAGACATTGTCCCATATTGGAAGAGGAAAAGATTTTTGGTGGGTATATATATAATTGCTCTTCTTGTAGCTCTTAAAGAGTTAAGAAGAAAGCAAGCCTCGCGCCGTCGTCGTCGTCGCTCGCTCGGCTCGGCTTCGGCTACGGCTACGGCTTCGGCTTCGTTTGATTTTTTGGACCAAATTTATTTGTTAATAGTAAATATTAACGTAAGATTATCCGCATTTGTAACAGATATTTTTCAATCCGTGTATTGACTATTTGGCAGCCGCCTAATGCTCTTCCCACCATGAATGTGCTTGCTCCACAAACAAGCTAATGCTTGCTCCACCATGGAGGGTGGACGATTGGTCTTCTTCAACACTGGCTGCTATATATATGTGCAGCAGCCGTTGAAGAAAGACACACAACACACAAAACACACAAGACCAACAAACTGAAAATCGCTCAATAAATTTGGCTATACATTGCACTCCTTCCTCTCAGCATTTCCATACGATTTTCTGAGTATCTACTCCTTCGTTCTGCATTGTTTTAACTTCAAACAAAGCAACTGTAAGTGTGATTTGCTACCGAACTTTGTGTTTGCTGAAACACTGGGGTTTGAAGTACCGCTACACCAGTGTATGATTCGTTCTATCCTGGGAGGAAATAATCCATTACCTTGGGTACTAAGAGGGGATTAAATTCCTTAAGGAAACACTGTGAATTCAGTGGGCTCGAATTATTTATTGTTTCATTACGATAACTTATATTTTGTAGAATTATTATTTATATATACAGCAATATTGGCGGGACTAACAAGTCCATGGGTGAAGATCAAAACAGAAAACTAATTTTTTTTTATATTTTTTGAATTTAAGTAAGAATCAAACTCTAAAGAACTATTTTTTATTTATTTATATCTTAATAAACTAAAATCAAACGTTCATAAGAAGAAAGATGAAAACCTAAACCCTAGTTTTTGTCCTTCAAACTTTCTCTCCGAAAAATATCCCTTTAATAATTTGAAATATTCCATATATATCCGGCCTCTCGAACCTTCTGTTCTCCTCTTCAAACAAGCGGATTAAAATCCCTTTGGAGACAAGCACTGTAAGGCTCGGATTAAATGGAATTGATCTGACGCCCTTCATTCATCCAGCACGTGCCTTCTAGAGATTTTAATTGCGTGATTTTGTTTACAAACAGGCGAGTGAGGAAGGTAAGTGATGATTGAGAATATTCTTTTTGTTAGCAGTTCGTTAGGGCTTGGTGACGTGGAAGAGGGAGAGAGGAGGGGACCATGTAGGTGAGTGAATTCGAGTGGGTGAACTCGCCCGATTCCGGCGAGTCTTGGGCGTGAGGGTGGCGGTAGAGACGTGGTAAGATGGGAGATTATAATGTGTGTTTTATGTGGTGGTTTAAGGGGATATGGGCCGTTGGATATGAGTGTGAATGGAAGGTCAAGATTAAATCTTTTAAAGGAGATGTGTCAAATGGGTTGGGTCGCGGGTCAGGGGTGGGTCGGCTGGTTTAAAGGATTGGGTAGGGGTCAGTTGAAATAACATTGGGCTGATGGTAAAGGGTTGTTGGGCTCAGAATTGGGCTAAGAAAAGCTCAAAATTCGATAAACCCAATTTTCTTCTAAAGTAGTATAAAATACTTATAGAAAATATAAATTCACTCCTAATTGATTAGAATAAACTAGTAAAATAAAACTAAAAATTAAAGTGAAACTATTTTTGGTATTTCCCAAGATTATATTAAAATAAAGACAGAGGAAAATAAATAAAAAACCTAATAAAATAAAATATATGACTACAAAAACATTAATGAAACTATTTTATATTTTTTTTCTTTTGTGTTTTTAAATTTTTGTTTTGAAATTAAAAATAAAATAGACTAAAATTCTATAATAACTCAATTAAATATTTTAAAATATTAAAATACTAAAACTAACTTTAAAAATTGTGCGGGTAAAAAATTACGTGCTTACAATTCCAACATTATTAATACCAGCATTGCTAATATATCCTATTCAGCACTATTCTTATATCTCCTACCAAACGTGTCACGGCCCGAAATCTCACCCGTCGTGATGGCGCCTATCTGAATACTAGGCAAGTCGACAACCTCAATAAACCACAATTTCCTTTAAGTTCGAAGATATAATATTTAAATACAATACAAAAATCTCACAAATACCGATACAAACACTCCCCAAACCCGGTGTCACTGAGTACGTGAGCATCTATACATCACAAGTCTAGAAAATACGGTTTATAATAGTTTGAGACCAAATACAGTAAACAAGAAGATAGGGAAGGGGAGACAAGGTATACGAAATACGGCAGCTACCTTGGAATCTCCGAAAAATTAACTGTGTGAAGGAATCAACACCCATTGTATCCGGGATCATCTGGATATGCACACGAAGTGCAGAGTGTAGTATGAGTACAACCAACTAGTAAGTAACAATATTAAATAAAAAACTGAAAATAGTGACGAGCTTCACATCTAAGTCCAAATACAGTAATTTTAGACATAAAAGGGGTAGGCATGCTTTCAATTTCAACATTTAAAACTCAAGCAGTAATTTCATGTCAAATTCGGCTGAAACAGAAGATAATGTCTTTCAGAAATTTTCAAAATAGTGATATATAATACCTGAAGTACAACAATAATGAAATCAATGCATCCTCTCAGAGTAACAGTCACCCAGTCCTCCCATTCACTCCAACCTCACAATCACTCTTTTCTCACAGTCACTCATTCCTCCCAATCACTCAGCACTCATCACTCGGCACTCGCACTCAGTAGGTACCTGCGCTCACTAGGGGTGTGTACAAACTCCGGAGGGGCTCCTTCAGCCCAAGCGCTATAACAAGCCAATCATGGCATAAATCAATAAAACATGTTGCGACGTGCATCCCGATCCCATAAATATTCTCACAATTAGGCCCTCAACCTCACTCAGTCATCAACCTCTCCAATCTCTTGGACTTTCAGAAATCATGATAAGCAGCCCAACAATAATGATATGATGCATCAATAATGAACAAGAGAGGCTTTGTTATAATATGCAAGTAAAACTGTGACTGAGTAAAAAAACAGTAATTTAACAGATAATTCAATATGTACACGATCTCTATGGGTCCCAATAATGTCAACACATGGTTTAATCATGATTTATAGTTTAATTTCTCTAATAGGTGGAAAATGTACGGATATCAACAGATTATTCAACTACACGGTTCCATGGAATTGACCAAGTTACAATTCCTACGGTGCACGCCTACACGCCCGTCACCTAGCATGTGTGTCACCTCAAAACCAATCACATAACACATAATCTGGAGTTTCATACCCTCAGAACCAAATTTAGAACTGTTACTTACCTCAAACCGCGTAATTCTTTATTCTGCAATGCCTTTGCCTCGCGAATCGGCCTCCAAACGCCTCGAATCTAGCCACAAATAATTCGATTCGGTCAATACAAATTATAGGAATTAATTTCATATGAAAATACCAATTTTCCAACAAATTCCGAAATTTCATCCAAAAATCGCACGTGGGGCCCACGTCTCGGAACCCGGCAAAAATTACAAAATAAGAACGCTCATTCAACCACGAGTCCAACCATATAAATTTTGCCAAATGCTGACATCAACTCGGCCCTCAAATCTTCAAATTAAACCAAGAGGGTTTTCTCAATTTTCCAACTTAATTGACCAATTAAATGTTAAAAATAACCATGGAATCGGGTAATTTGACGAATACTGAGTTAAGAACACTTATCCCGTTATTTTCCTTAAAAATATCCCGAAAATCGCCTCTTTCCGAGCTCCAATTCATCAAAAATGAAAAATCAGAACTTAAAGTTTCTGTCCAGGCATTTCTTTTTCGCGAACGCGACAACTCCCTTGCGTTCGCGAAGCATAATTTTGTGCTGTTCGAATTTCTTTTTCGCGAATGCGAGCCTGGTCTCGCGAACGCGAAGACCAATTTCCCCCAGTCGGCTTTCCATTTCGCGAACGTGAGGCGTCGATCGCGAACGCGTGCCCTAGGGCGCGAACGTGAAGCACACAATGGGCCAGTCCAAATTTCCTCCTCGTGAACGCGAGACTCCTCTCGCGAACGCGATGAAGGAAACCAGATACAGGCATCAGAAAATTTTAGCAGCTGTTTAAGTCCAAAATTCGATCCGTTATCCATATGAAACCTCACCCGTGGCCCCCGGGACCTCAACCAAATACACCAACAAGTTTTAAAACATCATACGAATTTAGTCGAAACTTCAAATCACATCAAACAACGCAAAAATCACAAATCACACCCCAATTCAAGCTTAACGAAAACTAACGAATTCCAACTTCTACATTCGATGCAGAAACCTATTAATTCAATTCCGATTGACCTCGAATTTTGCACACAAATCATAAATGATATAACGGAGGTATTCCAATTTTCAGAATCGGATTTTGGCCCCTATCAAAAAGTCAACTCCCCGGTCAAACTTCCAAACTTAAATTTCTATTTTAGCCATTTCAAGCCTAATTTAACTACGGACTTTTAAATAATTTTTTGGACACGCTCCTAAGTCCAAAATCATCATACGGAGCTATCTAATATATTATAGCAGCCAAAAAATTGAGTGATTCCTTCTTTCTGCTAACCACATGCGCAAGGGCCTTATTATTTATAGGAGAGATTAGGGAGATGAGGCAAGGAAGGGATCAAGGAAAGACCCGCCAAGAATTCGATGTTCGATGATAGAATCTTTGGAATCGTTAGCAAAAAGAAAAGCCGACCTTTTCTTTTGCACGCTTTTTTACATTTCAGTTCAGATACCTTGCTCGACTTGCGCCTTTGCATGCTCGACCGCTCCCCCATCCCACCTGGCCCATTCTAGCGGGGAATAACCTCAATCCGTAGAAGCTGCATCCTCAAGGGCTGAGTGATTATGCCAGTGATCAAGATATCAACCACATAAATAGGTAGTAAAATGGTTATGGACCCACGATGACGAAAAGTAAGTGATGCGTCGGACTTAGAAAATCTTAGGCCAAACTAAATGTTGATCAGTGAAGACAAGAAAGCTTTTAAGTGTAGACGACTACTTGTACTTGAAATTCCATTCCTTTATCCGGTGGGAGGGTTTAGAGCCAGTTAAGCCAATAGCATATCTAGCAAAAGCTTCAGTAACACTAGCTACATCAGTAGATCATTGATTAGGACTTGGAACCATCAAAATTTCATTCCGGAGTCGTTTACACATAATCCAACATCCGGTCAACCTTTTCAACTTAAGTTTTTATTTTGGAGACTAAGTGTCTCAATTCATTTGGGAGACAAGGAGTAAAAAATCTATAAGGATTAAAAAATCTATAAGGAGGGTCTATTTCTACTCGAGAATTTTATACATGCCACTACGTATCATTTATATCTTCCAATTTTTTTTATTTTTTTTGGGTTCACTGGTGTCCGGTATTGCTAGAGTAAATTCGGTTCGCGCAGGAAAATCTCACATTGGGGGTAAGCGTTCTTTAACTAAGGTGACTTTATACCCACAACGAACTCGAAACTCCTGATTTAGGATGAAAGAGTATGCGATGGTATATCGTCCAATTTGGCTATGCGGTGGTATTTAATCAAAGGATTATAGACTTC
The DNA here is from genome assembly GCF_000715075.1 of Nicotiana tabacum. NCBI lineage: Eukaryota > Viridiplantae > Streptophyta > Magnoliopsida > Solanales > Solanaceae > Nicotiana > Nicotiana tabacum. The sequence goes on along the minus strand of NC_134088.1, from coordinate 109,811,796 downwards.
TGGTTGATGGAAGAAAAGGAAAGATTCAAGTGGTATTTGGATAATACTGTTGCTTGATGGGGTATCATTTGAATAATGCACCTGTTTCTTGAAGTTGTTTTATCTTTTGTTCTCTTTAATATTTCATGCTTTGGATTATGTTCCATATCCGGATATTTCTTTTTTGATCTGTCTATAAGGGATTTGGAATAAGTAATTTAGATTGGATAATCACACGTTAGAACTAAATAATTCAGTTGGGAAAAACAAGTACTAACAAACCATCTTGTGTTAATCTATGATTTGCAAGTTGAAGCTAACACTCTGCAATTTGCACCTGGAAACTAATCTTTTTAAAACTCAATACTCGTAAAGCCCTGTCATGAAAATGATGGTCAATAACTCAATTTTACAAAACCATTTTTTGGTATTCATGTGTAATGAGATTTAGGGCTCGATGACATGACCCGATAAGATATATACACTTATATTATTCGAAATGAAAATATTTTTCTGTTTCTCTCCATGTTTGATTTCCGATTTGGAGTCTCAATTAATCAGGATTCGCGTTATGTAATACCATAAGGAGGAAGCATTCTCTATCCGAATTTTTTCATTCTCATGACTCAAATTCGTAAACTTTAATTAAGGACAGATAAATCCTATCTATCTCACAATAATACTTGATAGTAAAAACATGAAGACACTGTCTGTCACATTTAAACTCTTAGTATGGTTTTAAACTTCCAACTCACCAAAGTGCAGGTATGCACAATGTTTGTAAAACATTAAAAGTTTATGCACACATAGTGTTTATGTTAAATTATACCCCCACCCGTCCATAATAAGTGATCATTTTACCTCTTTATTTTGGTCCAAAATAAGTATCCATTTACATAATCAAGAAGAAATTATTATTTTTTTTCCAAAATTTGCCCTTATTTACATATTCCAATGTGTCAAGGTAATAATTAATTAAGGTTAATTTAGTGAATACATCTTTTTTTTCTCTATGAGTTCCTATTTCCTTAATGGGTGTGTCAAAGGTAAAATGGTCACTTATTATGGACCGGAGGGAGCATTAATTTATTATAATTAAAATATTATATAATTTAATTATATAAATACAATGAGGACATATATTATGTATTTATTAAATTAAAGTATACAATAAGTAAGAATTAGTTTTTTCCTAAAACATCTAAGAAATTCAAATTAATGGAATGTTTTAGTCAACTTGCAACTACACGTGGTGGCCTATTTTAAGCCAACAGACTTTCACATTTTGATGCAACTGAGTGAGGAAAAAACAAAAAACAAAAATCCCATTAGGATGAAGTCTTTAACACGTGAGACTCACGTGCAGTCACTAATTTTAAAGTTTTTCGATTTTCTAAATTGTCCTGTTTTAACAAAAAGCCATTCCAGTCGGGCAGTGCGCACCACTCGTCAGGTGACCTTATTAATTTGATATAAATATAAATAATCACTCACAAATTTTTTTATTAAAAAGTACTTCGTCTTGCAATTAGCCAGTAATACAGTAGTCAAGAGATTACAAATCGAATTTAATGAGTAGATTTTAATTTTTAAATTGTAGTATTTTCAATTTTTAATGACACTGTTACCCTATAAAATCATCTTGACTCTCTATTCAGTATGTGTAAAGAAATGTTTGGTTAAGTTTGGATGGGGAGAAAGGTGAAAATTAGGTTAAGTAGTGATGTTAAAAAGGTGATTATAAATGTATAATTTAAGGCAAAAAAGGCTATTAAGAAGGAACTGGCAGAGTAAACCAAAAGCAAGAAGACAACTGTCAAGTTCTATGAGGTATCTTTTATTTTTTCATAATGTGGTATGATTGGAGTCGGCAATTCTTTAATCATACTAAGCCAATAGTATTTTCCTGGATTTTTAGTGGGGTCGAACTTTCGAATATTTCTATAAAAACTGTTAATTAAGGTTTTTTTTTTCTTCTTCTAAAAAGTTGTATAGACTTATCCTTTTCAAACCACTGATCAACGACCAAATCATCAAAATTCATCACCAATTTAAGATGAAGTATAATTTATCAAATTACTAAAGGAGGAATAAATTAGTTTCAAATTTTGAAGTTTTAAAACTTAGTGCAAGAAAGTCCTAGCTTTATTTATCTTGTTACTAGATGGGCATATACGTAACCCTCGACACCGAGAGAGCTAATTTTATACTTTCTAAAGTGTTTAGTACCCTCAAAAAAGAAAGCAATACCGCGAAGCAGACTAAATATTAACATAATATGCTTTATACAACGTACATTCATTTGCAAAACAAAATTGTACAATTACATTCTTGAATCTGCTTTCATGAGAATGAGAAAGACAAAAATAATCAGCTTATTAATGTTCATGTTGGTGGTCCAATAATAGAAAAGTTGATCCTACAATTGGATAAGTTGATCCTACAATTTGATAAAATCTGGATTTGAACAACTGCAGTTGACAACATATACCTTCATCTTGGTATTCACTGAAAGAAAAGAAAACTGAGAATTAGAATCAGAACATAGCATAAAGCTAAATCCAGAATGATCAATGCAAATGCAAAGTAAAAGAGAGAAAGGGATAGGCCTTCTGTTATTGCAATTCAATAGGTCAATAAAATAGAATCATGAGATTTATAATTCATTTTATGTATAAACAAAAGAAGAGAAAATCTTGGAAAAAGTATTGCATCGCTGGGGTGAACCAACAGTTATGCATATTATTATAACAGAGATTTTGTTTCAAAGTACACATTACATGACCTATTTCAATCAACATAATATTTAAGGCAATTAAAGTTACACATTACACGACCTATTTCAATCAACATAATATTTTAGGCAATTAAAGTTTACTGCTGATGCAATTGTCAAAAAGTTTAACCGGTGAAGATGACCTGGGCCAACTCTGAACTGCCTCTATCTTTTTCGGATCTATCTTAACTCCTTCACTGGACACTATGTGTCCCAAGAATGCCATCGAACTAAGCTAGAACTCACACTTAGAAAATTTGGTATATATTTTCTCCTCTCTCAGTTTCTGCAGTACAATACCCAAATATTATGCATGCTCCTCCTGGCTACGTGAGTACACCAGGATATCATCAATAAATACAACGACAAATGAGTCAAGATACAGCTGGAATACACTATTTATCAGGTGCATAAATATTGTTGGGGTATTGGTTAGCCCAAATGACATCACAAGAAATTCATAGTGACCATAACAAGTCCTAAATGCCGTCTTTAGAATATTCGAATCCCAAATTTTTAACTGGTGATACCCAGATCTCAAATCAATTTTGGAGAACAACTCCGCTCCCTGAAACTGGTCAAACAAATCATCAATACGCGGCAATGGATATTTATTCTTAATTGTAACCTTGTTCAGTTGTCTGCAATCAATGCACATCCGCATAGTATCATCTTTCTTTTTCACAAACAAAATTGATGCACCCCAAGGTGACACACTAGGCCTAATAATCCCCTTATCAAGGAGTTCCTGAAGTTGCTCTTTCAATTCTTTCAATTCAGCTAGTGCCATACGATACGGAGGAATAGAAGACACCAAGTCGATACCGAAATCAATATCCTTGTCGGGTGGCATACCCGGCAGGTCTGCAGGAAATACATCTAGAAAGTCTCGCACTACCGGTACTGAATCAATAGTAGGGGTATCTGCATCAATATTTCTCACAAAGGCCAAGTATGACAAACACCCCTTCCCCACCATACATTGGGCCTTTAAATAAGAAATTGCCTTACTGGGAACATAATCTGGAGAACCTCTCTATTCGACCTTTGGCAACCCCAGCATTGCCAAAGTCACGGATTTTGCGCGACAATCCAGAATAGCATGACATGGAGACAACCAATCCATTCCCAGGATTACATCAAAATCAACCATACTGAGCAACAAGAGATCAACTCTAGTCTCCAGTCCCCCAATAGTTACCACACACGATCGATACACACGGTTCACGATAATAGTATCGCCCACCGGCGTAGATTCACGAACAGGTGAAACTAAGGACTCACGGGTCATATCTAGATAATGAGTAAAGTATGATGACACATACAAATAAGTAGAACCAAGGTCAAATAATATAGAAGCCTCACTATGGCACACTGAGACAATACATGTGATCACTGCATCTGAGGCAACAATATCTGGCCTGGCAGGAAAAGTATAGAATCGGGCCTGACTGCCACCTGATCGGCCTCCCCCTCATGGGCGACCCTAGCTGACTGAGCCCCACCCGAGCTGGCTGGGCGGGTGGTGAAGTAATTGATGTTGAAGTCGTAGTCTGACTCCTCTGCTGCACTGGACCTTCCGAGCGACGAGGACACTGTCTCCACATATGTCCAAATTCCCCGCACTCAAAGAAGCTCCCCGGTGCTGGTGGTGGTGCGGACTGAATCAGGCCCCGAGAACCAGAATAACTACTAGAAGCACCTGGTGCAAATGAACCCTGAACTGAAGAGGCACGGGACGAACTCTGGGCTGGCAGGGCACTGAGAGATGACTGACCCTGATGAGAACCGTATGAACCCTGGCTTGGATGATGCACCACGGTGAACTGGACGACCCGTCTGAGCATGTCTATGAGAACGACCCCTACCGCGGTAAAACTGACCCCCTGAAAAAACACCGCTGAAATCACCTGGACCATGAGGCCTCTTGGCTTCCCTCTCTCCATGCTCCTGGCTACGAACCATCTCTATCTGCCGAGCAATGTCAACTACCTCATCAAAAGTATCACCAGATACCCTCTCCCGAGTCATAAGTAACCGCAACTGATATGTGAGGCCATCAATAAATCTCCTAATCCTTTCCCTATTAGTGGGAACCAACCAAACTGCGTGACGAGCCAACTTAGAAAATCTCATCTCGTACTACGTTACAGACATGCCATCCTGACATAACTGTTCAAACTGTCTGCGCAGCTCCTCTCGGCAAGACTGCGGCATAAACTTCTCCAAAAAAAGAACGGAGAATTCCTGCAATGTAAGTGGTACTGCACCGATCGGCCTGCGCCTCTCATAGACCTCCCACCATCTGAAGGCAGCCCCAAAAATCTAAAAAGTAGTGAACGAGACCCCACTGGTCTCCAGAATACCTGCTGTCTGAAGCATCCGCTGGCACTTATCCAGAAAATCCTGAGCATCCTCTGACTCAGCACCGCTATATAATGCAGGTCGAAGCCTCCCAAATCTCTCAAGTCTCCTCTACTCATCATCTGCCATAACGGGGACTACCGGGTCCTGAACACCTGCAGCCGGCTGGACTGGTAGTGCCCCCGGTATCTAAAGTCCCTGTACTACCTGCTCTGGAGCACGAGCAATAGGGCTATGAGTACCTCCCCCGACCTGAGAAGTGACTGGTGCGGCATGAGCTGAAATAACCTGAGCAAGATCAGTGCAAACTGTCAATATTTGAGCCAAAGCCTCCTGTAGGCCTGAAATCTAAATGAGCACAACTGGTGCCTGAGCGGGTCCCACCGGCTCAACTACATTTGGAATCTGCTCCTAAGCTGGAGCAACTGGCGATGCTACAGGTGCTGCTCCAACTACTGTACGAGCGACACCTCGACCTCTATCTCGGCCCCGGCCTCTCGCGGCTCTAACTGGTGGCACTGGTGGCTGATCGTCCGATCCGGTAGTACGTGTTCTCACCATTTGTGAGAGAATAGAATAATAGAATTTTAGTTTTCCGCAATCAACAAGTTCGCACGATAGAATTCAAGAAAGTGAAATTTTCCTAAGGGTTCGACAGCCTCTCGAAGATAAGTACAGACGTCTCCGTACCGATCCGCAAGACTCTAATAAACCTATTCATGACTCGTGAGATTTATGTAACCTAGGCTCTGATACCAACTTATCACGACCCAAAATCTTACCCGTCGTGATGGCGCCTATCTCGATACTAGGCAAGCGGACAACATCAATAACCCACAATTTCTTTTAAATACTGAAAATATAATAATTAATTAAGGGGAAAACTTCCACCAATACTGAATATAAATTTACTCCCAAAATCCGGTGTCACTGAGTAAATGGACATCTATACATTACAAGTCTGAAAAATACAGTCTATAATAGTCTAAGACCAAATACAGTAAACTAAGAGATAGAGAAGGAGAGACAATGTCTGTTAAACATGGCAACTACCTCTGAATCTACGAAAAATCAACTGTGTGAAAGAATAAATACCCACTATATCCGGGATCACATGAATCTGCACATGAAGTGTAGGGTGTAGTATGAGTACAACCACCTCAGTAAGTAATAATAATAAATAAGAAACTGAAAGTAGTGACGAGCATCTCAGCTAAGTCCAAATACAGTACTTTCCAACATAAAATGGTAGGCATGCTCTCAAGTTCAACATTTAAGATTTCACAGAAATTTCATATCAAGTTTGACTGAAACAGAAAATAATTTTTTCCCGAAATTTCCAAAATAGTGATATATGACAACTGAAATGCAGCAAAAAATGAAATCAATGCATCCTCTCATAGTAACAATCACTCAATCCTCCCATTCACTTTAACCTCACAGTCACTTTTTCCTTACAGTCGCTCATTCCTCATAGTCACTCATCACTCGGCACTCGCACTCAGTAGGTACCTATACTCACTAGGGGTATGTACAGACTCCGGAGGGGCTCCTTCAGCCCAAGCGCTATAACAAGCCAATCATGGCATATAACAATGAAACATGCTGCGACGTGCAGCCCGATCCCATATATATCCTCATAATTAGGCCCTCGGCCTCACTCAGTCATCAACCTCTCCAGCCTCTCGGGCTCAAGATGTCATAAAAATCAGCCCAAAATAATAATATGATGCATCAATAAATAGCAATAGAGACTGAGATATGATATGAAATGAATTAACATGACTGAGTGTGCAATTACAATTTGAACATATAATTCAACCACAGAAATGACCCCAATGGGTACCAATAATAACAACATATGTCTAAGCATGATTTTTAATACGAGTCTCAGCTCAATTTTCTCTAACACATAGAGAATGTAGTGGTATCAACATATTATTCAACTACACAGTTCCATGGAATTTAACCAAGTCACAATTTCTACGGTGCACGCCCACACGCCCGCCACCTAGCATGTGGCGTCACCTCAAAACCAATCACATAACACATAATCCAGGGTTTCATACCCTCAAGACCAAATTTAGAATTGTTACTTACCTCAAACCGTGAAATTATTTATTCCGCTATGCCCTTGCCACGAGAATTGGTCTCTGAAAGCCTCGTATCTAGCCACAATTAATTCGATTTAGTCAATACTAATTATTATAATTAATTCCATAAGCAAATACTAATTCTCCAATAAAAATTTAAAATTAACTCAAAAATCGCCCGTGGGGCCCACATCTCGTAACCCCACAAAAGTTACAAAATTTGAACGCCCATCCAACTACGAGTCCAACAATATAAATTTCACCAAATTCCGACATCAACTCGACCCTCAAATCTTCAATTAAAGTCTTTGAAAATTTCTACCATTTTCAATCCAATCTTTACCGATTTGAACTCAACAATCTTTCCATAAACCTTACTGATATGTATAAATAATAATCTTACACCCAAGAATCATACTCTTAATCACCCATCTTTACCCAAACTCGAAATTAAAGACTAGGGATTAGAACCTTACCTCTTGAGTGAAGATCTTTTGATATTTCCTTGTTGGATTTCAAAGCTTGAACAAGATCTTGATGAACAAAGCACTTGAGCTTCTTCCTCTATCTAGAACACTTTCCCTTCTCTCTAAAAATGTCAGATTTTTGCTCCAAAATGAGCTTCAAGGGCTATAAATCGAAGTTGGGTCGGGTCAAAAATTAGAAAGAATTGAAGCCCCGACGCAAATTTGCGATCGCATATGCGATCACATAACATGTATGCGTTCCGCAAACTGACCGCATAATTGAAGCTTCAAAACGAGGGTCGCCTGGATAGGTCTGCAGTGATTATGTGGCTCGCATACATGTTCTGCGGTCGCATAATGCACCGCAGATTTCCTCAAATCTTGCCTCACATCTGCTTCACTCTACGGCCATTATGCGGTCCGCATAGTGATTCTGCGACCGCATAGTAGGCCGCAGAAATGTCCTCTTCTGCCGAAAATTTTTCTTTACTTCTCAGTGCATTGTTCAACCCAAAAGGTCCGAGCCGCGACCTTTGTACTAATTGATCTACCTAGGCACCACAAAACCTTAATTTTCTTAGCAAAAATTCTCCGGGGTCATTACACATAAGTCAACATCCGGTCAGCTTTTTCAACTTAAATTCTAAACCTTGGAACTAAGTGTTCCAAATCATTCCAAAACCTCACCGGACCCGAACCAATTACCCCTGGCAAGTCACATAACCAATGTAAAGCATAAATTGAGCACTAAATGGGGAACAAGGTTGTAATACTCAAAACGACCGGCCGAATCGTTACATTTATGGTGCATCCGAACCAAAGACATTTTCAAGTAAAATATTCTGTCTTTAAATAGCTTTTAGTGCTGGTATCTTTGCTTATGACACTTCCTAACCTAAGTAAATACAAGAAGAGAAAAAGTCCTAACTCGTTTTTTCTTGAGCAGAACTCTATTTCAATTACAATAACAGTAAAGACCCAAGAAGAAAATAGGTAGAAAAATAATCACCAGCGACAGATTATTGACCATCTCGACTCTAGTACCATGGCGAATTTACCGTACCAATAATAACGCATCCCATTGGACTAAAAAGTAACATACAAAATTGTAACATTGCTTCATGCCATCAATAAGTATTTCTATATTTGTATAAAATTTATGAAAAATTTCCTCCATTTTCACTTGAATGTACAACTTTGCATCAATGAAGGCATCCTAATTTACTTGCAAATATATCAAAAGAGAGAAACAAAAGGAATGCTTAACAAATAGTTTACTTGTTTCAGGCATATCAACGAACACCTTGGATTCATCAATATTCATAGTAAATAATTCATCATATTGAGTAAATAATAAAAAATAACCGGAAGAATAAATCACTAAGATGGAAATTAGCACTAACTACAAAATATAGTATTTACACATATACAATACCCTGAAAGTATGCTTACAAACATCTTCCATCAGCAAGCTGAACAGTACAGATTTCTACAAAGACAATTGGATTTGGAGTAACTAATTAGTGCCCAAAGTGGGAAAGACATCAACCACCGGGATTATACAATTACATGCACCCGATATATATTTTCATACATGCATGTACAGATCATATAGAATTACTGACATGCATGTAAAAATTCAAGCAAAAAATTATGCGGAAGAGTAGAAAAACTAAAAATAGATACAAAACTGGTCAAACTTTCACAAGAATCCGGAAGTGATGGGCAAAATTCAAGGCAAGAAAGGAAAAGGTAGGGGAAATCTTACCAGAAGTTGAAAATGAAATAGAAGCTAGAAAATTAGAAATCACAAATGGAAATTTTATTGAAATGATATCCGAAGGGAAGAGAAAATACATGAGAGAAGGAAAGAAAATAGAGTAGACATCAATGTGGAACTGGTATGAGGAAGAAGAAAAGTTCAAGTCCTGGTAACTTAATACACGCGTCTTTACGAGAATGAACAAAGAGGGCATTACCAATTTAATCATGAAGTAGATAATATTTACGGAATTGCCCTTCATTGTACTAAGACTTCCACTTATTATATAGTTAAAAAAAGTAGCAGTAATAAATTAATGTTAAATGGTAGTAATATAAAACATTCGTTTAAAAGTTACTGAGAAATATGAGTTTTCCATTAAAAGACTTTAAATTACAAGTTGATCAATTAACAAGTCGATTTTGTAACGACCCGGCCGGTCATTTTGAGTATTATAGTCCTGCTCCCTCATTTATTACGTATTTAATGCTCATTTGTGATTATGTGACTTGCCAGGGTAGTTGGTTCGGTTCCCTAGATGTTTCGGAATGAATTGGGATACTTAGTCCCAAGGTTGGAAGCCTAAGTTGAAAGAGTTGACTGGAAGTTCACTTATGTGTAAATGGCTTTGGAATGGAGTTTTGATGGGCCTGATAGCCCCGTATGGTAATTTTGGACTTAGGAGCGTGTCTGAATATTAATTTGGAGGTCCGTAGATGATTTTGGCTTGAATTAGCGAAAGTTGGAAAAACAGAAGTTTGGAGAGTTGAGAAGTTTGACCGAGAGTTGACTTTGTGATTACCGGGCTCGGATTTTAGTTCCGGAAGTTTGAATAGGTCTATTGTGTCATTTATGACGTGTGTGAAAAAAGTTAAGGTCAAACGGAGTTGATTTGATAGGTTTCGACATCAGTTGTAGAAGTTGAAAGTTCATTAGTTTCAATAAGCTTGAATTGGGGTGCAATTCGTATTTTTTGTATTGTTTGATGTGATTTGAGGCCTCGACTAAGTTCGTATCGTATTTTAGGGACTTGTTGGTATGTTTGGTTGAGATCCCGGGGGCCTCAGGTGAGTTTCGGGTTGATTGCGGATTGAATTTGACCTTGTGGAGGTGTAGATTTTTTGGTGTCTGGTGTTCTTATATGCGTTCGCGAAGAGTACTTGGGAGGCAGGTGAAGTTTTTTCTTCACGCTTGTAAAGAAGGCCACGCGTTCGCGAAGGTTCAGTGTGTTTGTGCATCGCGATCGCGGGCAATGAGCCGCGTTCACGAAGAAGAGAGGCAGGTTGGGGGACCTCATGCGTTAGGCCTACGCGTTCGTGATGGAGGCTTTGCGTTCGCGAACGCGAGGCACTTTCCGCGTTCATGAATAAGGGGCATCTAGGCAGAATATAAGAATTCAAAATGAGGGTTAGAGTAAAATTTCATAATTGGAGTTTGGGAGCTCAGATTGAGGCGATTCTTGGAGGGATTTTCAATGAATTGATTGGAGTAAGAGATTCTAACTCAGATTTGGTTAATATATATGAATCTATCATTATTTTTATCATTTAATTAGTGTTTTGGGTTGGAAAAATTGAAAAACATTGTAGAAACTTCATAGGCTTTAATTTGAGGATTTAAAGGTCAAGTTGTGATCGGAGTTGAGTAATTTTAGTATGGTTGAACTGGTGATTGAATGTGTATTCGGATTTTATTAATTTTATCAGATTCTGAGACGTGGGCCTGGGGTTGACTTTTTGACTTTTTGACTTTTGTTAAAGAACTTAGCTTTGTCATATGGAATTGATTCCTATAGCTTGTGTTGATTGTATCGAGTTGTTTGTGGCTAGATTCGAGGTGTTCGGAGGCCGATTCGCGAGGCAAGGTCTTATTGGAGTAGAGATTTGCATGGTTGGAGGTAAGTAGCACTTCTAAACTTAGTTCTGAGGGTATGAATCCCTGAATTACGTATTATGTGATTGGTGTTGAGGTGACGCATACACTAGGTGACGGGCGTGTGAGAGTGCACCGTAGAAATTGTGACTCGGTCGATTCCGTGGAACTGTGTAGTCATATAAACATGTTATTTTTCACGTATTCTCGAAGTGTTAAAGAAATTGAGCACTGATTTATGTTAGAAATCATGCTTAGGCTATATGCTGGTACTGTTGGGATCCACAAAGGTCGTGTTGGTGTTGAATTACTTGCTTAATTTACAATTATGTACTCAATCACATCTATCATTTGCATATCATATCTCAGTCTTTGTTGCCATTTATTGATACATCATATCATTATTGTTTGGGCTGATTATCATGATATTTGTGAGCCCGAGAGTCTGGAGAGATTGGTGACTGAGTGAGGCCAAGGGCCTGATTGCGAGTGATGTTTATGGGATCGGGTTGCATGCCGCAACATGCTTTATTGATTCATGCAATGATTGGCTTATTTTAAGCGCTTGGGAAGGATCCGCCCCTCCGGAGTCTAACTTACTAGCAATGAGCATATGTACCTACTGAGTACGAGTGCGAGTGCCGAGCGATTGGGAGGACTGAGTGACCATGAGGTCTGAGTGATTGTGAGGATTGAGTGACTAGGAGGACTGAGTGAATTAATACTCCGAGAGTATGCATATGATTTTATCATTGTGTTGCATTACAGTTGGCATGCATAATTGACATGTAGATATAGTGATGTATCATTCCTTATTACAACCACACTTGGCATATTTTACCCGTATTGAACTTAAACTGATAAACCTAAAAGCATGTCTAAATTTCTGTAGTGTTAAATTTGTATTTGGACTGTACGTGTTGAGCTCGTCACTGCTTTCAGCCCAAGGTTGGTCTTTGTCATGCCCCAAACCTGGGGAGGCATGGCTGACACCCGGTGCCGTGCTGGCCCGAGCGAACCACTCTGTAACTCATGATCGTTCGACCAAAACTAGAACATACATAGGTCGAGTTAGCTGAACTCATTCCTTTTGTAACTATCATGGGCCACATGGCCACAACTCATAATGTACAACTGTAAGTGGGAAAACACTGTATCAATGAACCATCTTTCTTAAAACATGAATACATATGGGCAGTCAAGGCCTCTGACATACTGTACTAAATGAACCTATGTCTACAAAGCCTTTAAGATTATTCGACATCAAATGGGACAGGGTACCGGCCTACCCATAAGTCTATAGCAAAACTCTGACATGATGACTCATAGACTCGGCTGCACTCCGAATGAGGTGGAGTCTTACCGATCCTTCGCTGAATGCTAACCTCGTCTACTATGGGGGCTCGTCAAACTGATTATCTATACCTGCAGGCATGAAGGCAGTGTCCCCAACAAAAGGATGTCAGTACGAATAATGTACTGAGTATGTAAGGCGGAACTGAAACATAACAATAAGTCAACATTAATTAAAGACATATAAGAATCAACCTGAATCTCTGAAGTTCTACTGTATATGCATACTTATTATACTTATATATATAATGCTTCTCTTTGAGACTATTTCTATTATCCATACCGTATGATGCATGACTGCCCAACTGATCAGTGGTAACTGCTCGACCGGCCGTAGCGCAGTGATAAATGCATGAGTGCCCGATCGGCCGTAGCTCGGTGGTAAATATGTAACTTCCCAACCGGCCGTAGCTCGGTGGTAAATGCATGACTGCCCGACCGGCCGTAGCTCGGTGGTAAGTGTATAACTGCCCCACCGGCCGTAGCCCGGTGGTAAATGCATGAATATGCATGTATCACTATATTATAAATATTAACATCTTTATCAAATACCTCAATAAAGACTTAGGAACATACTTAGACATGCTTGAATATCATTTTACATGAATGAATAACATAGACATCTTTAACTGCTAAGAGTAGAACCACTTATGGAATAACATTTCGTTTACGTATCGTTGCTTGGATCATACCAAAAGAAAGAAGGGATAGCCTTAACATATCTGAGCCGATTCTCTTGAAAATCCATTTAGCACACGTTAATTGCAAAAAAGACACGTAACGGCGGATCGAGGTAGGAAAAAATCCGTATGATATTCTAGAGAAAGATTATACCGAGCTTCCTTAGAATTGCAAAATCTCACGTTGCTTTGAATTGTTGAAGATCTTACATTGCTTATGTGATATATGCAAATGCATATCAGAATGACTCAAAGTAACGTGATGAGACTCTTAAGTTTGAGATATCTTATACATGGCTGTGGGCCCCACTTTGGATGACTTAGTCACAAAATTCTTCTTAATATGTGCCACTTTTTTACATGACTTAAGAGTCATTTCTTGGCTTGATCAAAACAGCCTTGGGCTGCCACGTTGAGGATAGGGATTTTTATTAAGCTTATCCAACAATTATCCCCTTAATTCCTTAATTACATGGTAATCTCCCACTAAAAATCAATAATTACCCAATTATCTATATAATTAAGAATTATCTCAAATTACTTAAAATACTACTCACTTTCAACACACTTTATACATCTTGCTATCATGGTCATGTGCTACCTTGTATGGCATTAGTCCATAAATACAAGGTATTATAGCTCGGACCGTATTTTATCTCAAAATGACAACCTTCGATGAAGCTCATTTTCTTTGATTCGCTTACCCTCTCACCTTCACGAAATTACTTATCACTTGTTTGAAATAGTATAAATACTTATAATCTCGAAAATAGTATTGTTCTCATCCTTAAGTACTACTTATTAAAATATTAATAAATTATGGTACCATATAAAATCAATACATACACTATTATTTCATTAAAACATCCATATAAAAATACATATATTTTCTCAACTTTTAATTTTCCTAATCTCATATAAAGAATACAAATTTTCGTACGCTTAATTCTTAAAATGGTAAAAAGATAATCTTCTTTTCTTACAAGAAAATAATTTCTATCTTTACAATAAAGAAAATCTCATAAACTTTCTCATATTATGTGTATAATTTAAAGCATATTCGAAAGTAGTAATATTAATAACTATATAAAATCATATTTTTCAAACCTTCTTTTACAAAAATATTCCATTCAAAATACCATATCAAATGTATATAACAGTATCAAGGCTGTTAAACTTACGGGATCTTATAATAATATAATAACAAATCTTTTATAACCTCGTGAATGGTCTTAATCCCTTCAAGCTCATTTGGATTATTACGACTCATCCTAGTATTAAAGTACGGGATGTAACAGTCTTGTTACTTATTGAGTATATGTAACGACCCGGCCAGTCGTTTTGAGAGTTATAGTCCCGATCCCCTATTTACTATTTTTCCCGTATCTGTTTCAGCTTATGTGACTTGCCGGGAGGTTTTGTTTTGATTTTTGGGGTATTTTGAGACACTTAGTCCCTAAATGGAAGTTTAAGTCTTAGAATTTTGTCCGTACTCGGAATTGTGTAAAGACGACTCCGGAATGGAGTTCCGTCGGTTTCGTTAGCTCCGTTGGCTGATTTTGGACTTAGAAGCCTGTCCGGACTGTGAATTTGAGGTCTGTAGCTGATTTAAGCTTGAATTGGCGAAAGTCAAATTTTTGGATATTTTGATCGGGAGTGGACTTTTTGATATCGAGGTCGGATTCCGATTCCGGAAGTTGGAGTAGGTCCATAATGTTGAATATGACTTTTGTACAAAATTTGAGGTCAATCGGACGTGGTTTGATAGGTTTCGGCATCGGTTGTAGAAATTTGAAGTTTCAAGTTCATTAAGTTTGAATTGGAGGGTGATTCGTGTTTTTAGCATTGTTTGATGTGATTTGAGGGATCGACTAAGTTCGTATGATATTTTAGAACTTGTTGGTATGTTTGGTTGAGGTCCCGGGGGCCTTGGGTGGATTCCGGGTGGTTAACAGACTAGTTTTGGACTTGAAAGATTTCAGAAATTTCTGGTGTTTTCAGTTACTGGTTTCCTCTTATGCGGTCGCGTAGGAAGAGGCGCGATCGCGAAGCCTTGAATTAGGCAATCACCTTTTTGTTTTATGTGATCGCAATAGCTGGTCCGAGATCGCAAAGTTTGCGTGGCAATTGATACGCGAACGCATAGCCAGTTACGCGTTCGCAGTGAGGAAGAGAGGACCTGGGCAGTGGGAGGATTTACTCTATGCGGTCGCGCAGAGTGTTACGCGATCGCGTAGGTTTATGCAGTCACTGGTACACGATCGCGGGTGAGGTGACGCGTTTGCATATCATGTTTTAAAGCTGTTGGAATTTTGTTCTACGCGATCGCGTGGAAAATTTTGCGATCGCGTAGTGTGAGCACCTAGGCAGAATATAACATTCCAAAATCGAGGGTTAAGACATTTTTAGCAAAACTTGAGATAGGGAGCTCGGATTTGGACGAGATTTAGAGGGATTTTCAAAGACATCGATTGGGTAATGATTGTTCACTTGTTTTTGATTATATCTCACTAATCTATCATTAATTCCATCCTTTAATTTCGGATTTGGATTGAAAATATTGGGGAAAATGGGAGAAATTCTTCAACCAAATTTTTGAGTTTTGATTCGGATTTTGATGTCGGATTTGGATAATTTTGGTACGAGTGAACTCGTGAGTGAATAGGTGTTCATATTTTGTGACTTTTACTAGATTTTGAGATGTGGGCCCGGGTCAACCTTTTAGGATGAATTTCGGAATTTTTGTTAAAGTCTTGATTTCATCAATTAGATTAGTCTATTATAGTTGTATTTATGATATGTAATTGTTTTTGGCTAGATTTGGGTCATTCAGAGTCGGATAATCAAAGAAACGACATTATTACTGATTGATTGAGCTTGGTTCAAGGTAAGTGGCTTGCCTAACCTTGTGTGGGGGAAATCACCTTATGATTTGGTGTTGTTATGATATGTGAGTGCCGTGTACGTGGGGTGACGAGTGCGTACGCGTGCTATTTGTAAAAAAACATGATTCTTACTAAGTAATAGCTTGTGTTCATCTTATCTGAGTATACTAGCATGTGTAGTTATCCTGTTAGCCTAGAATAACATGTCTACATGTCCTAATTGCCTATTTGAACTCTTTGCAGTATGTTTAGTAAGTCCTGCTTCTTTCTTGATTTGTACTTAGTCTAAATTGTAGGTTTCTTGTTGTAACTATTATATTCATTTGTTTGAGTTGCATATTTATTTTGGGACTACGGGACGGTATCTCGGGAGATCCCCCTGCATATTTACTTTTGAGACTACGAGGTGGTTCCTCGGGAGTTCTCCCTGCACATTTACTTTTGAAACTATAAGGCAGTTCCTTGGGAGTTCCCCCTGCATATTTACTTTTGAGACTCTGAGACGGTTCTTCGGGAGTTCTCCCTGCATGTTTACTTTTGAGACTACGAGGCGGTACCTCGGAAGATCTCCTTGCATTTTTATTTTGGGACTATGAGACGGTATCTCGGTAGATCCCCTACTATTTATCCCTATGTTCTGCGTTGCTACTTTGCTATGTTCTCTTTGTTTAAATTCCAGTCACTTATTATATTGTTATATTCTCCTGCTTATTTATTATATACCAGTGGGCCTGACCTGACTTCGTCACTACTCGACCGAGGTTAGGCTTGGCACTAACTGGGTACCAATCGTGGTGTACTCATGCTACTCTTCTGCGCATGTTTTCGTATGCAGATCCAGGTACTCATTACCAGTCGCATTATCAGTGAGTCAAGACAGCTTTGGAGACTTCAAGGTACATTTGCCACATCCGCAGACCTCGAAGTCCCTTTCTACTATTCCCCATGTCTATTATCTTCTGTATTTCTTTTGTTAGACTCTGATGTATAGAGATACTAGGTTTTCCTTCTGTAGTTTGTGATTCACGATATTTCGGGTTTTGGGAAAACTGTATACGTCTAGTGTTTTGGTTATTGTATATGTCGAGTGGAAGTATTATTGGTTATTCAGTATCTAATGCAGTTAGCTGTTTAATTGTGCTTCCATTATTAATATTTTCGCAATCTGTTAGGCTTACCTAGTCGTAGAGACTAGGTGCCGTCACGACATGTCTCGGAGGGATGTTTGGGCCGTGACAAGTTGGTATCAGAGCCAGGTTCATATGTGTCGTGAGTCATAAACCGGTTTATTAGAGTCTCACAGATCGGTACGGAGGCGTCTGTACTTATCTTCGGGAGGCTATGGAACTATTAGGAAAAATTATACTTCTTTGATTCCTTGTCGTGCGAAATTTGTTGATATCAAAAATTTTCAAACTTCTATATTCTATTCTTTCTAACAGATGGTGAGGACCCGTACCAGAGGATCTGATGAACATGCACCCGCTCCCCCTGCTAGAGCCACGAGAGGCCGAGGACGACCACACGGTGCAGCCAGAGCACCCGCGTATGCTGCGACAGAGGAGCCCCCAGTAGCTCCAGCCGGAGGGCAAGCACCAGAGGTGCCTATTGATGCACCAGTCCTTCAGGAGACTCTAGCCCAATTCATGAGTATGTTCAGCACCTTGGCTCAGGCTGGATTGATCCCGCTAGCTCCTGCCACATCTCAGGCAGGGGAAGGGTCACAGACTCCCACAACCCGTACTCCTGAGCCGAGGGTCCTGGTTGACCAGGCCCCAGAGTTCATCCTTATGCAACCGGTAGCTCCGGTTTAGCACGAGATTATAATAGTAGTTTCTGAGGCGAAGTAGCTCATACTTGAGAGGTACAAGAAGTACCACCTACCTACCTTCAGTGGATTGGCGTTAGAGGATGCCCAGAGTTTTCTGGAGGAGTGTCATCGTATTCTCCGTACTATGGGTGTAGCGGAGATGAGTGGGGTTTCTTTTACCACCTTCCAGCTTAGAGGAGTAGCCTATCAGTGGTGGCATGCTTATGAAATGACTAGTCCGGATGAGGTAGCTTCACTTACATGGACTCAATTCTCGGATATGTTTTTGAGAGAGTATGTCCCTCAAAGCCTCAGGGACTCATAGTGCGCGGAGTTTGAGCAACTGTGTCAGGGTACTATGACTGTGTCAGAGTATGCAGTTCGCTTCAGTGATTTGGCCCGACATGTACCGGCCTTGGTTGCCACAGTTCGAGAGAGAGTTCGACGGTTTATTGAGGGACTCCACCACAATGTCCGGATTAGTATGGCCAGGGAGTTGGAGATGGATATTTCTTATCAGCAGGTTGCGAGTATTTCCAGGAGATTAGAGGGCATGCTTGCCCGGGTTAGAGAGAAGAGGGAGGCCAAGAGGTCTCGAGAGTCTGGAACTTACAGCGGTACTCGTGCCCCAGCTACAGTTCGACATGGTAGGGGTTATGCGAGTCGCCCCGTTTATTCAGCTCTTCCAGCCGCCAGTGGTGTTCCAGCCCCTTCTAGGTCCCAGGAGCCTTATTATGCACCGCCAGTATCTAGTGTGCCTCCTGCTCGGGGTACTTTTAGCGGCCAGTCCAGCAGACCTGGCCCGAGTCAGTCACAACAGCCACGCCCTCCGAGGGGTTATTTTGAGTGTGGTGACACTCTCCATATGGTGAGGGATTGCCCTAGACATAGGAGGGGTGCACCTCCACAGACTTCCCAACCACCGCGTGCTCCACCGGGTCCTCAGGCTATGATTCCAGCACCAG
The DNA here is from genome assembly GCF_000715075.1 of Nicotiana tabacum. Taxonomy (NCBI): domain Eukaryota; kingdom Viridiplantae; phylum Streptophyta; class Magnoliopsida; order Solanales; family Solanaceae; genus Nicotiana; species Nicotiana tabacum. The sequence continues at coordinate 109,792,790 of NC_134088.1, read as the reverse complement.
CTACCACCCCACCTGCTCAGCCAGCTCGAGGTGGAGGTCGAGGTCTCCCTAGAGGGGGAGGTGAGGCAAGATATTATGCTCTTTCGGCTCGTATAGAGGCAGTTACTTCCGACTTTATCATTACAGTTATTGTTTTGGTCTGTCATAGAGATGCGTCAGTATTATTTGACCCAGGCTCTACATATTCCTATGTGTCCTCTTATTTTTCCCTGTATTTGGACGTATCTTGGGATTCTTTGAGTTCCCCTATTTATGTGTCTACTCCTGTGGGAGATTCTCTTGTTGTGGATCGCGTGTATCAGTCATGTTTGATTGCTCTTAGTGGTTTTGAGACCAGAGCCGATTTATTATTGCTCAGTATGGTAGACTTTGATGTCATCTTAGGCATGGACTGGTTGTCGCCCCATTATGCTGTTCTTGATTGTCATGCTAAGACTGTGAAGCTGGCTATGCTAGGATTACCGCGATTAGAGTGGAGAGGTACCTTAGAGTATACTCCCACAGAGTTATTTCATTTCTTAAAGATCAACGAATGGTTGAGAAGGGGTGTGACGTGTATCTAGCTTATATGAGAGATGTCAGTATTGATGCCTCTGTAGTTGAGTCAGTCCCAGTAGTGAGGGACTTTCCAGATCTATATCCAGCCGATCTTCCGGGAATGCCGCCCGACAGAGATATTGATTTGTTGCTGGGCACTCAGTCCCTCTCTATTCCTCCATATCGTATGGCTCCTCCTAAGTTGAAGGAATTGAATGAGCAGTTACAGGAGCTGCTTGATAAGGGCTTCATTCGGCCCAGTGTGTCACCTTGGGGTGTTCTTGTCTTATTTGTGAAGAAGAAGGAGGGTTCTATGCGGATGTGTATTGATTACTGCCAGTTGAACAAAGTTACAGTGAAGAATAGGTACCCATTGCCTCGTATTGATGACTTATTTGATTAGTTACAGGGTGCCAGAGTAATTTCCAATATTGACTTACGTTCAGGCTATTATCAGTTGAAGATTCGGGAGCCAGATATCCCGAAGACTGCTTTCAGGACTAGGTATGGTCACTACGAGTTCCTTGTGATGTCATTTGGGCTGACCAACGCCCCAACAACTTTTATGCACTTGATGCATAGTGAGTTCCGGCCCTATCTTGACTCATTCGTCATTGTATTTATTGACGACATTCTGGTGTACTCCCGGACTCGGGAGGATCATGAGCAACACCTGATGACTGTGCTTCAGACCCTGAGAGAAAAGAGGTTATATGCAAAATTTTCAAAGTGTGAGTTCTGGATAGACTCAGTGGAATTCTTGGGTCATGTAGTATCGAGTGATGGGATCCAGGTGGATCCGAAGAAGGTGGAAGCAGTGCAGAGTTGGCCTAGACTATCATCAGCTACGGAGATTCAGAGTTTTCTTGGTTTGGCGGGGTATTACCGTCGTTTTGTAGAGGGATTCTCATCTATTGCAGCACATATGTCCAAGTTGACCTAGAAGGGTGCTCCGTTCAGGTGGACAGAGGAGTGTAAGGAGAGCTTTCAGAAGCTCAAGACAACTTTTGACTACAGCCCCAGTATTGGTGTTGCCTACAGGTTCGGGGTCTTATACTGTATATTATGATGCATCGCGGATTGGTCTCAGTGCGGTGTTGATGCAGGACAGTAGGGTGATTGCCTACGCGTCCAGACAATTGAAGGTACATGAAAAGAACTATCATGTCCAAGACCTTGAGTTAGTAGCTATTGTTCATGCCTTGAAGATTTGGCGGCACTACTTGTACGGTGTCCCTTATGAGATTTACACCGATCACTGGAGTTTGCAGCATCTGTTCAAACAGAAGGATCTTAACTTGCGTCAGCGGAGGTGGTTGGAGCTGCTTAAGGATTACGATATCACCATTTTGTACCATCTGGGGAAGGCCAATATGGTGACCGATTCTTTGAGTCGTCGGGTAGAGAGTTTGGGGAGTTTAGCATATCTACCTGTAACAGAGAGGCCATTGGCATTGGATGTTCAGGCCTTAGCCAGCCAGTTTGTAAGATTGGATATTTCTGAGTTGAGTCGAGTATTGGCTTGTGTGGTCTATCGGTCTTCTCTTTATGATCGTATCAGGGAGTGTCAGTATGATGACCCCCATCTGCTTGTCCTTAAGGACACGGTTCAGCATGGTGATGCTAAGGAGGTCACTATTGGAGATGATGGTGCATTGAAGATGCATGGCAGGCTATGTGTGCCCAATGTAGATGGGTTGCGTGAGTTAGTTCTCCAAGAGGCTCACAGCTCGCGGTACTCCATTCATCCGGGTGACGCGAAAATGTACTAGGAATTGAGGCAGCATTATTGGTGGAGGAGGATGAAGAAGGACATAGTGTAGTTTGTGGCTCGGTGTCTAAATTGCCAGCAGGTTAAGTATGAGCATCAGCGGCCAGGTGGATTGCTTCAGAAGATAGAGATTCCGGAGTGGAAATGGGAGCGGATCACTATGGATTTCAGTGTTGGACTCCCACTAACTCAGCAGAAGTTTGACGCAGTTTGGGTGATTGTGGATAGGCTGACCAAGTCAGATCATTTCATTCCTGTGATGACTACCTATTATTCCGAGCAGCTGGCTCGAATTTACATCCGCGAGATCATTAGGTTTCATGGCGTACCGGCATATATCATCTCCAACCGGGGTACGCAGTTTACATCACTGTTCTAGAAGGCTGTACAGCAGGAGTTGGGTACTCGGTTTGAGTTGAGCACAATATTTTACCCTCAGACGAATGGGCAGTCCAAGCACTATTCAGATATTAGAGGATATGTTCCGTGTGTGTGTGATAGATTTTGAAGATTCTTGGGATCAGTTCTTGCCACTTGCGGAGTTTGCCTACAATAACAGTTATCAGTCGAGCATCCAGATGGCACCGTATGAGGCTCTGTATGGTAGGCGATGTCGGTCTTCAGTAGGTTATTTTGAGCCGGGCGAGGCTAGATTATTGGGTACAGACTTGGTTTAGGATGCCCTGGATAAGGTGAAGGTGATTCAAGATTGACTTCGCACAGCCCAGTCTAGACAGAAGAGTTATACGGATCGGAAGGTTCGCGATGTTGCATTCATGGTTGGAGAGCGGGTCTTACTCCTGGTTTTGCCTATGAAGGGTGTTATGAGGTTCAGGAAGAAAGGCAAGCTGAGCCCAAGGTTCATTGGTCCATTTGAGGTATTGCGACGAGTTGGAGAGGTTGCTTATGAGCTTGCCTTACCTCCCAGGATAGCAGGAGTTCATTCGGTATTCCATATTTCTATGCTCCGGAAGTATTACGGTGATTCGTCCCATGTGCTGGGTTTCAGCTCCGTCCAGTTAGGCAAGGATCTATCTTATATTGAGGAGCCAGTGCCTATTTTGGACAGGCAGGTTCGAAAGCTGAGGTTAAAGAACATTGCTCCTGTGAAGGTTCAGTGGAGGGGTCAGCCGGTCGAGGAGGCGACTTGGGAGACCGAGCAGGATATGCGCAGACGTTATCCTCATCTATTCACCACTTTAGGTATGTCTCTATGCTCGTTCGAGGACGAACGATTGTTTTAAGAGGGGGAGGATGTAACGACCCGGCCGGTCGTTTTGAGAGTTATAGCCCCGATCTTCTATTTACTATTTTTCTCGTATCTGTTTCAGCTTATGTGACTTGCCGGGAGGTTTTGTTTTGGTTTTTGGGGTGTTTTGGGATACTTAGTCCCTAAACGGAAGTTTAAGTCTTAGGATTTTGTCCGTAATTGGAACTGTGTAAAGGCGACTCTGGAATAGAGTTCCGTCGGTTCAGTTAGCTCTGTTGGATGATTTTGGACTTAGGAGCGTGTCCGAACTGTGAATTTGAGGTCTGTAGCTGATTTAGGCTTGAATTGGCGAAAGTCGAATTTTTGGAGATTTTGACCGGGAGTGGACTTTTTAATATCGGGGTCGAATTTCGATTTCGATTCCGAAAGTTGGAGTAGGTCCGTAATATTGAATATGCCTTGTGTGCAAAATATGGGGTCAATCGGACGTGGTTTGATAGGTTTCGGCATCAGTTATAGAAATTTGAAGTTTTAAGTTCATTAAGTTTGAATTGGAGGGTGATTCATATTTCTAGCATTGTTTGATGTGATTTGAGGGCTCGACTAAGTTCGTATGATGTTTTAGGACTTGTTGGTATGTTTGGTTGAGGTCCCGGGGACCTCGGGTGGATTCCGGGTGGTTAACGGACTAGTTTTGGACTTGAAAGATTTCAGAAATTTCTGGTGTTTTCAGTTACTGGTTTCCTCTTATGCGGTCAGGTAGGAGGAGACGCGATCGCGAAGCCTTGAATTACGCAGTCACCTTTTTGTTCTATGCGATCGCAATAGCTCATCCGTGATCTCGAAGTTTGCGTGGCCATTGATACGCGAACGCATAGCCAGTTACACGTTCGTAGTGAGGAAGAGAGGACCTGGGCAGTGGGAGGATTTACTCTATGCGGTCGCGCGGAGTGTTACGCGATCGCGTAGGATTATGCAGTCACTGGTACGCGATCGCGGGTGAGGTGACGTGTTCGCATAACATGTTTTAAAGCTGTTGGAATTTTGTTCTATGCGATCGCGTGGGAAATTTTGTGATCGCGTAGTATGAGCACCTGGGAAGAATATAACATTCCAAAATCGAGGGTTAAGCCATTTTTAGCAAAACTTGAGATAGTGAGCTCGGATTTTGACGAGATTTAGAGGAATTTTCAGAGACATCGATTGGGTAATGATTCTTCACTTGTTTTTGGTTATATCCTAATAATCTATCATTAATTCCATCCTTTAATTTCGGATTTGGGTTGAAAATATTGGGGAAAATGGGAGAAATTCTTCAACCAAGTTTTTAAGTTTTTATTCGGATTTTGATGTCGGATTTGGATGATTTTGGTACGAGTGAACTCGTGAGTAAATAGGTGTTCATATTTTGTGATTTTTACCTGATTCCGAGACGTGGGCCTGGGTCGACTTTTTAGGACGAATTTTGGAATTTTTGTTAAAATCTTGATTTCATTAATTAGATTAGTTTATTATAGTTGTATTTATGATATGTAATTATTTTTGGCTAGATTTGGGTCATTCAAACTCGGATAATCGAGGAAAGGGCATTCTTACTAATTGATTGAGCTTGATTCAAGGTAAGTGGCCTGCCTAACCTTGTGTGGGGGAAATCCCCTTAGGATTTTGTGTTGTTATGATATGTGAGCATTGTGTGTGTGAGGTGACGAGTGCGTACGCGGGCTATTTGTGAAAAAACATGATTTTTACTGAGTAATAGCCTGTTTTTATCTTATTTGAGTATACTAGCATGTGTAGTTATCCTGTTAGCCTATAATAGCATGTCTACGTGTCCTAATTGCCTATTTGAACTCTGTGCAGCATGTTTTGTAAGTCATGCTTCTTTCTTGACTTGTACTTAGTCTAAATTGTAGGTTTCTTGTTATAACTGTTATATTCATTTTTTTGAGTTGCGTATTTATTTTGGGATTACGGGATGGTATCTCGGGAGATCCCCTGGTATATTTACTTTTGAGACTACGAGGCGGTTCCTCGGGAGTTCTCCCTGCATATTTACTTTTGAGACTACGAGGCGGTTCCTCGAGAGTTCTCCCTGTATGTTTACTTTTGAGACTACGAGGCGGTACCTCGGTAGAACTTCTTGCATTTTTATTTTGGGACTACGAGACGGTATCTCGGGAGATCCCCTGCTGTTTATCCCTGTGTCCTACGTTGCTACTTTGCTATGTTCTCTTTGTTTAAATTCCAGTCTCTTATTATATTGTTATATTCTCCTGCTTATTTATTATACACCAGTGGGCCTGACCTGACCTCGTCACTACTCAACCGAGGTTAGGCTTGGCACTTACTGGGTACCAATCGTGGTGTACTCATGCTACTCTTCTGCGCATGTTCACTTATTTTTGGTTATATCTCACTAATCTATCATTAATTCCATCCTTTAATTTCGGATTTAGATTGAAAATATTGGGGGAAATGGGAGAAATTCTTCAACCAAATTTTTGAGTTTTGATTCGGATTTTGATATCGGATTTGGATAATTTTGGTACGAGTGAACTCGTGAGTAAATAGGTGTTCATATTTTGTGACTTTTACTAGATTTCGAGACGTGGGCCCGGGTCAACTTTTTAGGATGAATTTCGGAATTTTTGTTAAAGTCTTGATTTCATTAATTAGATTAGTCTATTATAGTTGTATTCATGATATGTAATTGTTTTTGGCTAGATTTGGGTCATTCAGAGTCGGATAATCAAAGAAAGGGAATTCTTACTGATTGATTGAGCTTGGTTCAAGGAAAGTGGCTTGCCTAACCTTGTGTGGGGGAAATCCCCTTAGGATTTGGTTTTGTTATGATATGTGAGCGCCGTGTACGCGAGGTGACGAGTGCGTACGCGGGCTATTTGTGAAAAAACATGGTTTTTACTAAGTAATAGCATGTGTTCATCTTATCTGAGTATACTAGCATGTGTAGTTATCCTGTTAGCCTAGAATAACATGTCTACATGTCCTAATTGCCAATTTGAACTCTTTGCAGTATGTTTAGTAAGTCCTGCTTCTTTCTTGATTTGTACTTAGTCTAAATTGTAGGTTTCTTGTTGTAACTGTTATATTCATTTGTTTGAGTTGCATATTTATTTTGGGACTACGAGATGGTATCTCGGGAGATCCCCCTGCATATTTACTTTTGAGACTACGAGGCGGTTCCTCGGGAGTTCTCCCTGCACATTTACTTTTGAGACTATGAGGTAGTTCCTTGGGAGTTCCCCCTGCATATTTACTTTTGAGACTCTGAGGCGGTTCCTCGGGAGTTCTCCCTGCATGTTTACTTTTGAGACTACGAGGCGGTACCTCGGAAGATCTCCTTGCATTTTTATTTTGGGACTACGAGACGGTATCTCGGGAGATCCCCTGCTGTTCATCCCTGTGTTCTGCGTTGCTACTTTGCTATGTTCTCTTTGTTTAAATTCCAGTCTCTTATTATATTGTTATATTCTCCTGCTTATTTATTATATACCAGTGGGCCTGACCTGACCTCGTCACTACTCGATCGAGATTAGGCTTGGTACTTACTGGGTACCAATTGTGGTGTACTCATGCTACTCTTCTACATATGTTTTCGTGTGCAGATCCAGGTATTCATTACCAGTCGCATTATCAGTGAGCCGAGACAGGTTTGGAGACTTCAAGGTACATCTTCCGCGTCCGCAAACCTCGGAGTCCCTTTCTACTCTTCCCCATGTCCCTAATCTTTTGTATTTCTTTTGTTAAACTCTGATGTATAGAGATACTCGGCTTTCCTTCTGTAGTTTGTGATTCACGATGTTCTGGGTTTTGGGAAAACTTTGTACGTCTAGTGTTTTAGTTATTGTATATGCCGAGCGACAATATTATTGGTTATTTAGTATCTAATGTAGTTAGCTGTTTTGTTTTGCTTCTATTATTGATATTTCCGCAATCTGTTAGGCTTACCTAGTCGTAGAGACTAGGTGTCGTCACGACATGTCTCGGAGGGATGTTTGGGTCGTGATAGTACATTGGGTCGGTTGTACTTATACTACACTCTGCACTTCGTGTGCAGATCCAGGTACTTCGAGGTACGACGACTGCAGCTTTGGAGCTTTTATCTGTTGGAGAATATCGATGTCACGACCCAAAATCATACCACAGGCCTCGTGATGGCACTTAGTCTCTAAGACTAGGTAAGCAAATTGTAATAACAATTCAAGCTATTTTGTTTTTGAAATATATAATTTAATAAAGTGTCAAAACCAACAGCGAAAATATTCAAACAACTCCCAAGACCGGTAATACTGAGTCACGAACTCTAACTGAATACATGGAATGATTTCGAGGAGCGAATATACAATATTGTTCGAATAAAAATTTAACAGTACAATAAAAATGGAAAGACTCCAAGGGACTGTGACGACTAAGTAGCTCTACCTTAAGTCCTTGCGATCACACTCTAACTTTGTCCGAGTCCGATATCTTCAATACCTGGCTCTGCACAAAAATGTGCAAAAGTGTAGTATGAGTATACCACAGTCGGTACCCAGTAAGTATCAAGACTAACCTCGGTGGAGTAGTGACGAGGTACAGTGCAAGACACTCACTAGTCTAATAACCTGTGCAATATAGTATACAAAAATAATAGAAAATAAATAGCAGTGATAGCAACAATAATCAACTAGTGATGTAAACAGCAAAGTGGCAAGAACTCCATAAATATTGCTCAAACAGATAATGAACACAAGTATAACCAATAATCAAGCCCTTCAAAATATACATCTTTCATCTATAAGTTTTTCAATAAAAATCTCTAGAATATGATCTTTTCTAATAAATATATTTCGAATATACTTCCTTCAAATAAATATCTTTCAAATATAATTATTTCAAATAGATATCTTTCGAATATAATTCTTTCAAATAAATATCTTTCGAATATAATATTCTTTTAAATAAAAGTCACCCTGTGACACCTCATTTCATAATCATAAAATACGGGTCTCAGCCCACTTTCATATTTTTCGTAACACAGGTCTCAGCCCACTTTCATATTTTCACGACACCTCGTGCCCATATTTAAATCATCATCTGCACGGACAGTTCACGTGCCAATAATAAAAAGCATCATATTTTCCCTTGACACCTCGTGCCCGCATTTCATATTTGTTGCGGCATGCAACGCGATCCCATATAACATTAATCATATCTGTTGCGGTGTGCAACCCGATCCCATATAACATTAATCATATCTGTTGCGGCGTGCAACCCGATCCCATATAATATTAATCATATCTGTTGCGGCGTGTAACCCGATCCCATATAACATTATCTGCCCGGCAATAGCCACAGGCTCACGATTTCAACATAGATCAGACTATTATCAAGTTTACCAAAACAACAAGATAAGTTGCACAAGATATAAGGATAAACACAAGAAAAATCATAACATCACATAAAAATCACCAACACAATAATCTCACATCATCACATATCATCCCTGACAATAGCCATCCTTATCTCTCCTCTAGCCACCCTTATCGCTCCCATAGCCGCCCTTATTGCTCCTATAGCCGCCCTTGTCGCTCCGTATAATAGCCACCCTTATCACTCCGCCCAGACAATATCCAGCACACATAACCACAGTGAAATGCCACCTTTATACCCACATAATATCAACAGCGAAATGCTACCCTTATATCCTCATAATAATAACTCAAATCACACAACAATTTACACGAACTATTATCACAACAACACAACACAATCAATTCATATCACAATTTGCCCAATGACCACAACCAATTCCAAATATATAGAAAATCATTAAATTTATCAACAAATAGCACAAGGCTCCACACAACGTATATAAAACCTCAAAACAACAACAGAGATGAAAAAGTAACTCAGCATAGGACAACACCTTCATTAATCTAAATTTTAATAAATATAAATTAATGCCTCATTTTAAACTTATTTAATAATTATTTGCAGATAAGAATTCCATAATGAATTTAATTCCAAGAAAAATATCAAATCAACAACACACGAAATTCACATAAAAATCCAAGTGACAATAATACCAAATTATCATATAAAATACAAATTCGACAAACAAGGAATGAGGCATGACAACTCAAGGACTTACTAAGTTTCAATAATTTTTCAATTTAATACATAAGGGCGTCTATGAATTTCAACCGATATAATTTGCACATATAAATCAAGTACGTACTCGTCACCTCGCGTACACGGCTTCTAATCACACAATATCCACATAAGACTCAATGCCTAAGGGGTAATTTTCCCACTCAAGGTTAGGCAAGATACTTATCTTTTTGAAGTTAGGCCGATATTCCAAAATCGCCTTCTTGCTTGAATTGACCTCCGAACAGCTCAAATCTATCAAAATTAATTATATAACTTCATTAAAATTCATCGAAAACAATTTCGGATACTAAAACGTCGACTAAGAATTTCACATTTAAAAAGTCAACCAAAGTCAACGCGAGAACAGTATCTCAGAACCTGGCAGAATTTTCATGAAATCCGAACACCCATTCCGATACGAGTTCAACCATACCAATTTTATCAAATTCCGATAACAACTCGGCCTCCAAATCTAAATTTTTCGGTTTTGAAAGATTTTACAAAAATTACAATTTCTTCCATTTAAATCCGAATTAAATGATGAATAACCATAGATTTATGAAATATAATCACTTTTGGATATAGGACACTTACTCAAGTTGAAGTCTTGAAGAAATTCTCAAAATCGCCCAAGAACCGTGCTCCAAAAATCCAAAACGAAATGAAGAAAATGACCATTTTTGGTCCTTAAGTTTCTGCCCAATAAAAACACTATTTTGGTCGCTAAAAGTCCAATTCCCGTCGCTAAAATTGTCAAATCTTGTCGCTAAAGGTGCGCACCAGAAATGTTTACACCAACAATTAATGTTTCACTAAAAAGGCTCTAACTCCTTCATACAAACTCGGAATTCGACGATTCTTATTCTTATGAGTCACAAATAATAATACGAACATACTCGTTCAATTGAAACTCAATTCGGAGCTCATTTTCTCAATGTGATACCAATTTCGCTCGTTTACTAACTCATGTTTCATGCTAAAAACCCAATCGCGACTTGATGAAATTAGACCAAACATTCCAGATCATTCCTATAATTCATTAGCAAACTTTTGGAAGTCTCGAAATCGATCTTCGATCTCTAGAACTAAAAATGGACATTTGGATCATTACATGCTTATGCTCAAAACACCAAACTCTTCCAAAACCTCTTCCTAGATAGCTTGTAGTGTATCAACCATAATTTTTGTACCCAACTCCAACTGCCAAACAACTTAAATTTTTGAAAACTAAATACAAAGGGCTACAACTTTCATTTTTGTATCATCGCTAAATTCCTTATAGATTATGAGATATAAGATTCCAAAGTCAGTCATGTGAAGCAGAAATTTTTGCAATGCACACTGTCATGCAAAATAACTGCAGTACTAGGTTTTGGTTAATCAATCATAACTTTCTGTACAAATATCCAAATAATAAATGGTTTATATTTCTAGAAACTAGACTCAAAAGCTACAACTTTTATGTTTTGAAAATTTCCAGATTCCTTATAAATTTCGAGATATAAGCCTCCAAATTTTCAACGTGATTGCACCAGTTGCTGCCAAAAACAGCTTCTGCCAACAAAAATTTCAACAGCTTCAACAAGGCGCCAAACGATCTGAAACTCATTCGAGCCATTCGGGACCTTGTCCAAATATACCAATAAGTCTCGTAACATAACACGGACCTGCTCGAGGCCTCAAATCATATCAAATAACATCAAAACTACGAATCGCACCTTAAATCGAATTATGAGTTTATGAATTTTTCAAATTCTATAATTTGCGCGAAACATACCAAATCAATCCGGAATGACTTCAAATTATTAAATGACATAATGGAGCTGTTCTAATTTTTAGAATCGAATTTTGACCCCCGATATCAATAAAGTTAACTCCCGGTCAAACTTTCCAAAAAAAAATTATTTTCCAACTTTCGCCAAAATGCTTCGAATTGTCCTACGGACTTCCAAATCCAAATCCGAGCATACGCCCAAATCCGAAATCACCATACAAAACTATTAGAATCATCAAAATTCTATTACGGAGTCGTTTGCTCAAAAGTCAAACTCCGGTCAACTCTTTTCATTTAAGCTTCAAAAATGAGAGTTGTTCTTTCAATTAAATTCCGAATCTTCCGAAAATTAAATTCAACCATACACGCAAGTCATAATACATATTACAAAGTTGCTCGGGACCTTAAGTCGTTGAACGGGGCGTTACAATCGAGGTAGCTGCCTTGGCGTCCGCAGACCTTGACTCTCCTTCTTTTTCAGTTATTTGCACTATTTTATCTTTCTAGATAGTGTCTTAGCAGTCAGACTATATTGTCATTTAGATACTCATGTACTCAGTGACATCCGAATTTTGGGGGATTTTATATTGAGTCGCGGTGTTTCCTTATAAGTTATTTATGAGATTTTACTCTTAAGCTTATTTTATTATATTTTCAAATTTAAAGATACGTGGTTTACTGTGATTGTCGGCTTGCCTAGTATTACGATAGGCGTCATCACGACATATGAGATTTGGGTCGTGACAGATTTTTAAAGGACGTCTCATGTTTTTTGTAAGAACGGCACACGTCTTCTTCCTTTTTAAATTTTCAGAGATTCTTCGTAGAGTAACAAATTTCATTAGAGCATCTCTACTCGTTGACAATCTTTTTACGTTCAAGTTTTTTGAATGGCGAACTTAAGTATTCTAGAGATGTCTTCATTTATAAATTAAAGACCGGATAGTTGAATAGACATTTGTTTTTGCACAAAATTGTGTTTTCAATCTTCTATCTTATCTCAGGAGGTTTTATCTAAACGGTAGCATCTAAGTCAAGATAATTATTCCCCTTTGACTTCAAAGTCAAATGCCAAATGAGATAATTAACGACGAAATACTCAAAAGGCCAAAAATGACAATCAAATAGTATGAATTATAATGTTTACTTTTTTCCATAATCAATAATCATGCGTAATATTGTATAGATTAAGATTTCATGCCTCTCTTTTTTCTTCTTTAACATTTTTCTTTTGATTTTCAAAATTTCATTTTGCTTTGTGGAGCTTTTACTACGTATAGCTTCAAATTTTAAATACGTATTGATCCATTTTATACTTGTACTTTTGCTAATGTTGGAATTTTACTTCAACTAGTCAATTTTGCGTAAACCATCTAATTATTTATTAAAAAAATTATGTAATTATTTTTGAAAATAAAAAGTAACAGATTTGAAAGTTAATATAATATATAGGTGGTATGATATTTCAAAAATTTGGAAACCACCTGAAAATTTAATTCAAATGAGCCTTTATTTCACGTAAAAGATTATTGATGTGAATATTAGGACATCTAGATGAAATTTAGAGTCCATTACTCATATGATCACTCAACTATCCAAAATTATAGGCTAAAATTATTTTTCTTTCATTTGTAATAGGAAAGTCACTCAATTATTCCTATTGCACATAAACGGTCACTCAACAGGAATAATCAAACTTTACGATATGAAAATATGATGTGGCAATCCATATAAATTTTTTTTTATATTTTTTTACCAAATAAAATAATTAACACCCAAACAATACATAAAAAATCCACCCACACACCCAACCTAACCCGCTAAAATTAAAAATTCACCCACTAAATAAAATCAAACACTAAAATGCATCCATATTGCAAATGCCCCCCCCCCCCCCCATAGTTTCACTCTAGTCCTTAATCTCGCAACCTTTATTATTTTATAAAAAGTAGAGAAAAAATCGTGAAAAGAAGAATATAGGTCATTGAGAAAAGAAGAACACAAGTCACTCTAGTCCTCAGTCCTTAACCTCGTACCCATTATTATTTTATTAAACTAGAGTAAAACCATGAAAGAAGAAGAAGAAGAAATATGCTTTTCATAAGGAAAGGGATGCATTCACAAAGGGGATGCGTTACAGTGTTTGATTTTATTTAGTGGTGAAATTTTTATTTTTAGTGGGTCGGGTTAAGTGTATGGGCAAATTTTCTATGTTTTTTGGGTGTTAATTATTGTATTTGGTCTACAAATACACTACGAGAAAATCAGCCTATGGCAACGCATGAAAAATCGTTGCAATAGACATGTAAACTGTTACCATTGATCTAGTGCAATGGTTTAGCAACCGTTCCACCAGGTCGCGTGCCAATATCTCTGAAGCTACGGTTCGCGTAACGGTTGTAATAACTGTTGCGATAGGACCATCTATCGTAACGGTTATTCCTCTTTCTGATGGAACGCTTATTTTTCCTCTATTGCAACGGTTCAAAACCGTCACCATTTGTTTTAATGCAACACTTAAGTTATGGCAACGGTTATTTAAAGATATCACAACGGTTTTCTAATGCTATTGTTACGTTTTTTCATATTGCAACGGTTACTATAGGAACAGATTGCATGACCTATTGCAACGGTTTACACTATCTATTGAAATATATTTTTATCCTATTATAACGGTTCTGGTAAGCTATGAAACAACTTAACTATGATATATACACCTTGTTGCACAATTATAAATTTTAATACACCAAAATTTATATAAGTCGCATAATAAACTACTCATAAACTTTTGCAATCCAAAATAATTGTCCAACAAGCTATATAGTAATATCCATCAAAGCAAAATGTTCAAACCCAAGTGCATAAGTTTTACAATTCAAGAGTTAACATAAGCTTCAAAATATTCCATACCAATATTCCTAAAACATCTAAATTCCAACAATAATTCAAGAATCTTCTTAAGTAACGTCTAGATCGTCCCTGTCTTCGTCTTCCCTTTTATATTTTCTTCACCTACAAAAAAGGATAAATAAAGTCATTACCTTTAGGAACTAGTTGACAATTCAAGCAAGCATCAACAGAAAAGCAAGCAATTCAATTAAACTTCGTGTTAAATGGGAAAATCATAATGGCCTTTCCGGTTCCATCATAATTGGAAAGAGTAGAAACAAAATTCACAGTAGAGAATTTTCTCAATCATTTCAGAGAATCTTCCTTAGAAAAGGAGCCTCAAGTTCTTCTAGGGGATGACAATAGCACTGTGCAGGCTATTGAATCAACACACACAAGGCGTCGTGCACTTGCATTGCTCGTCTTTCAAAAGTAAACTCAATCAACAGTAAAAGATTTATTTGAATATTAATCAGCAACATTTCATAGCTGTACATATGCATGAATAGCAGGTTCATAGATAGGAGTAAATTGTGATAGGTTACATAGTTGATTTTTCTTTCTTTTTTCCTCCCCTTGTTTTAAGTAGTGTTGCTACAGTAGCATTTAAACAGAGGACAATTGTTGGTTACAGTCTTTTCTGCATCTTATACTTGATTCATTTAGCTGTAATGAACCAGATATAGTAGTGGTTTACTACTTTAAACAAGTAGTGGTTTCTTTCTGGCATGTAACTCCTATGTACGCATTGATTCAGTTTCAATATGACTAGTGATTACTTGATTGAATTCACAAGATTAAAGTAAATATTAATCCTTCTCTCAAGTTTACCTTGTGGGAATCGGAGTTCCAATAGTTAAGAAAATCCTTAAAGTGAGATTCCGAAACATCTACAGGTCAATTCTCCATTCGAAGCTCGTCATTCAGATAGGCTTCAAAGTGATCTTTCTTCAATTGATTCTTATACTTTCTCCAAGCTACCTGAATTGAATGAAAAACCTATATTTTCGCATCCTCTAGGATGTCAGATTTTGCCTACAAATTTTGGTGCAATTAGGTTAGTGTAAAAAAATATGAAATATCATCCACGCTTATTGAAAATTGAGAATTTCAAACCTTGATATAGTTCCACATATGATCTTTTGTGTCTAGTTTCCTCCAATTAAATACATTTAGCGGACATAAGGTCCCATTCCTTGCCAATGTGCCGATGAGCTACCCAACTTTTTTACAACTGCTTCAGTTGGACCAATGAGCTGATTCCTTACTCTACTTTAATATACATTTGTTTGACGGTTAATACACTTACGTAATGCATAAATAATTTACTCATGTTAGAACTGATACCTAAAAAATTTTCAATTCAAATAATTCATGATGACACACATAGTCTTTGCAGTAACAAAAACCAATTGTTCTCTATTTGCCCGCCCTTGTCTCCATTTTATTTACCTAAGTTCTTACTTGAATTTGGTGACATATGTCTCATCATTTACTTGATTTTCACAGTAAGAATCTATAACATTTTCTTTGATCTTCACGTATTTGAAGAACATGTTACAGCAAAGTTCGACAAAAAAGAACACGCTAAAATTGAACAACCAAAAAAGTGGAAAAAATAGAGTACATGAAGCAAGACAGTGGAGTTTAATTCTTGTTGGAACTAAAATGACTATTCATTCTTCTTGGCAACATAGTTACAAGATTAAACAATTTTTTTAAATAATTCAGTCTAGTTGGCTTTAAATTACCTTATTCACCCATATTAATCCGTTTAGGTTTAGTGATATTTTCACACACAATAGGTGTGCAAACCAATTTTTATACAAACAAATCCAAAATATGCAAATTATTTCAAAAGCCAAAGTCAAAACTGATTCTCCCAAAACCAAACATAAATCAAACCCCAAACCCATCAAATGCCACCTTAGGAAATTAAAATGTCTTTTTCTTCTGATGTTTTTTAACAAAATAGTTAGGATGTTGGTTTTCCTGAAGTATAGACTGTTACTTCAAAGTGTTTTCTATAGAAACAAACCTTGAGAATTTGCATATGAGGTGACCAGATCATGAAAGGTTAGCTCCAAATGATACTTTCATTATTAATTCTCTTTTACGTGTAATTTCTTTTTATAGATTTAGTATAAATTTTACACTAATCAAATCATGAAAGATTATATACAACTTCAGCTACAAGTAGATCAACACTGATGATGGAAAAAATTTCTACATCATCAATATATTGTAGTCAGCCATAACATGTTATACTTATAATACTAAGCAACAACGAGTATGTTTAAGATCCTAGAGTACTAGTAACCCTAGAGTAAGGCCGTCCTATCTACGTTTCATCAACTGGAAACTTGTCGAGTCATAGTTCAAAATAATTGACCACAAATAAATATACAATGCTGACACTTCTACCAATACAATAAGATTAATTCATGTTTGCTATAGTTGATATATTGATCAACTCAAAAGCAAGTATCAACATGCGTATTTCAATGCAACTACCAGCGGAACACTCAAACTGAAAGCTTGATTCATACACACAACCAGTGATATTTATCCCAAATTTTGTTAAAAATACTTTTAAAAACTTATAGTGATATTTATTCCACAGCTACCAGCGGCAATTTCTTCTTCAGTGAGGAATGGAATCTGCGAATTAGGGCTCAACTGTTGTGAAATTACAAAAGGAGTAGAAGAAGAGAATGCAAAGTAAATCAGAAAATTTATGAGAGTTGAGCAAAAACCTAGAATTAGGGATCTGTGAGAACTTGAAGTGTTAACCGAGATAATTAATCGAGAAAAAAACCCTAAAATTATTCGATGGTTCGAATTGATTGAAGGAGGTGATTTTTTATTGTGGAGGAAATAAAGTTTATGGGGTGTTTTTGCTGAGACTCTGGTGGGTTTAACGGAGGTTGGCGGAGGGATCGACTGTCGCCGGCGTGGGACTGTCACCGGCATGAAAAGAGCTGGACAGAGAGATCGATTTCTTTGATTTTGGGCGTGAGGTTTCTCTTTGATTTTGGGCGTGAGGTTTGACAGAGAAACTTAATATTTGCCTTCTCCACTTTTAATTAATTAGTAGTATTACAATATACAAAAGTACAAGTTAATTAAAAGTGTGCCGACAGTACCTTGCCTTATTGTAACGGTTACAACCGTTGCAATAAGCATCTATAGCAACGGTCTTTGAACCGTTAGTTGATTTTCTAGTAGTGATATAAAAAATCAATGTGGACTGCCACATCATATTTTTTCAACAAAAAGTTTGACATTTCGATTGAGTGATCATCTATATACAATAGAAATAGCTAAGTGACTTTCCTCGAATAAAAGAAAAGTGACTTTAATTCATAATTTTAAATAGTTGAGGGATCATTTGTGTAATTGACTGAAATTTACTCATATCTACACAATAATATTGGGTATTTTATGCAATTTATCATTTTTGAGAAAAAAAACTTATAATAATCCATCATAATTGAATGTCATTTTTGACATTTTGAAAATACATGGATTGACCATTCATTTTTAGTCGTTATGTTTGATCAACGAGGCCTAATGTTTTTTTTTTCCGGTATCTGGTATCCGTATTTTGGGTCCGATTAAATCCGGATTCGCGCCGGAAAGTCTCACATTGGGGGTTAAAATGCTTCCTAATAAAGGCAACTCCATATCCATGGCTCGAACCCGAGACCTCTGGTTAAGGACGAAGGAATACTTATCATTCCACCACAACAAGGCGGTGGAAATGTTCTCCAAATAAATGATTAAAAGGATTTAATTAAATTTTACTTTTAAAAACACGACAAAGAGAAGACAAGACATAAATAAGAGACATGGCGTAAAAGGAGACAATCACGACTAATAAAAGGTAAAACTTTTATAAAAATAACAAAAAACATCCATTCTATTACATCAAAGGACTTTAGTTCATGTTTCTTTTTTCTTTCTATTCTTGGTGTTCAGCTATAAATCTAGAGCATTACAAGTACTTCTCAACCTTTGATTTTGTCGGCTGTCTTTGCACATTTGATAATGCAAGTCTCCATCATCTTCTTATCTGTCACACAAAAAAAAATCTCTTTAATACGTGTATACGAGATTTCCTAATTCATTGTTGCAAGAAAATAAATTAAAGCATAGCAAACTTAACATTAGACCCAAATCGATCACAATTTTAGAATTAGATAAATAGATAGATAGATTGAGAGAGATGAGCATTAAGAGTTCTTATAGGATGGATAAGATTCATTCATCCTTAATCAAAAGTCTCAGGTTCGAATCATGAGAATAAAAGAAAATTTAATTGATAGGGAGAATGTCCTCTTTTAATAGCCTTCTTGAGCCGAGATTTTTTCGGAAATAGCCTCTCTAGTCCTCCGGGATAGGGTTAAGGTCTGCTTATACTATACCGGTTTACCCTTTCGTAACTTCACTTGTGAAATTCTACTGGGTTATTGTTGTATGGCGGGGCGAACCTAAATTAGTCAGGATCCAAAACCGGGTATCCGGACAGGGTTGGAGACCAAAAATGAAAGAGTGAGAAGAAAGAGAAAGAAATATAGACATACCTCCTTTATACTTAACACAATCATTAATGGTACAATGTTTCCATTCCGACGAAGAAAGATTGGGGTTTTTACAATCTTGTTTACAGTATTCATAACAGCCAGAAATGTCAGCAAAGCAAGTTGAGTAGCATTCATCAACACATTTTTCATATGGATCTTCATCTGCATGCACAAAAGAAACCATAATTGTTGTGATTATCATGAGAATTACCACTTCTTTCAAAATCTTAAGCTTCATTTTTTCACAATTTCTCACTTAAGTATTTTTCTTTGTTATGCAAAATGAAGAAGTATAGCTTCACTTTATATAGGAGATGTACATAATCTAGTATTTAATGATTATGTTTTAGGGAGGAAATTAATATTAATGATAGTAAGACTTAAAATCTAAAGGTAGTTGTTATGAGTAAGACCTTAGTAAATGCACAAGTGTGGACATGATCTGTGTTTTACTTTGTAACGGTTTAGAACGGAGTAAATGCATGAGGATTATGGCGATCTCTTTTTATGTTTTACTTTTTTTAATTCTTTTCTCCTAAAGGGCCATAACCAGGGGTGTACATAGGTCGGGTTGGTTCGGGTTTTTCAATTACCAAACCAAATCAATGATGTCGGGTTTTTAAATCTATAAACCAAATCAAACCAATAAAGTCAGATTTTTCAATCTCGGGTTTTTCTATTTTTTTTCGGGTTTTCGGGGTCTTTTCCGGTAAAGTCTTCATAGCACAAAATATGTAACTTGTGCTCCAAATATTTCTTTAGTCCTAGTACGATTACAACTATATAATGTATTTTCCAAGAAAATAACACAGTAATATGAGATAAGTCATAGCATTATACTAAAATATTCAATAACAAAGATAATAAAATTGCATAAAGCAAATATTGCTAATTAATTAGCCATAATAAAAATTAACATAATCTAAAAATACTAATATATGTCATGCTACAATAAGTGTAGAAATGACACTAGGTAGCCACTTTACAGGGCTGTATTTAGGAATTAGCCCGTGCGTAATGAATTTTAGTTTTTCAGTTCAAATTTCTAGGACAAAAATGTCATAAATTGTCCTGAAGTTAAGATTTTTAGTTTAAAATTTCAAGACAAAATAAGTATTGGCTGATCTCTAAATAGTATCCCTGAGAATGGTTATTTGTGCACTTGCCCCCAAATAAGTATAGCTAATAAATATTATTAATTACATAACTAAGTACTTAAAAAAAGATAAACTAAGTTATGCATTTTCATTATAAACCAAAGTAAAATTTAAAAATAGATATCCAACACTATCGTCATTCCTAGTGTTGAATTGAATTTCTTTTGTTAGTATTAGTTTTGATTTGAACTTTGTTTAAGTTAATACATTTATGTGATAGAAAATGTATTTACCATTCAAGAATATTATGTCCAAATTTGAAATAATACGTTAAAAGATAAAAATGTAAAAAATTTTAAGAAATATTTATAAATTTCATTACAATAAATATTTATATGTGTAAAATATTTTAAAAAATTATATAAATGTACTATCGGGTTGGTTTGGTTTCGGTTTGACTTTTTTTAGTTAAAACCAAACCAAACCAATTATGGTCGGGGGTTTTTTGCAATACCAAATTAAATCAAACCAAATCACAATCAGATTTTTTTCCGGTTTGACTTGGAATATCGGTTTGGTGCAGTTATTAATTTTTTTTGTGTACCCCTAGCCATAACAAATATATTTTGGAGAGTTTAGGTAGGTAAATAATAGTAAATATTTAAAAGGAAAAAAATTGCATTGATAAAAAGCAAGAGGATGAAACAACTATTGAAAAGAACGAGATAGAGCTGTCAAATTTGGCCCAACTCCAAATGACCCGTCCAACTCGCTCAAGGTTGAGCTGGTTATTGACCGCTCATTTATTGAGCTCAACTCATCTCAACTCATTTAAAATTAGACTGATATTTAGACCAAATTGATACTGTCACGATCCGAAATTCCCACCTTCAGGACCGAGATGGCGCCTAACATTTTACTTGCTAGGCAAGCCAACTTTAGAATAATATTAGCTATTTTTAAATAATTTTAAATTAATTAATAACAAAAAAATAAATACGAAAATAAAATATGAAATAAAGTGAATAATCCATAATAATAGCGATGTCTAAATACCATCCTAGAACTGGTGTCACAAGTGCACGAGCTACTAGAATAATATAAATAAGGGTCTAAATGAAAATAAAGCCGTCTGACAGAAATACACAGCTAAAATAAAGTAGATGGGGACTTCAGAGCTGCGAACGCCATGCAATTATACCTCAAGTCTCCGGCGAATAGCTGAATCCGAGCAAATCTATTGTACGCCACTGGGACCAACTCATGTATCTGCACAAGAAGTGCAGAGTGTAGTATGAGTACAACCGACCCCATGTACCCAGTAAGTGCCGAGCCTAACCTCGACGAAGTAGTGACGAGGTTAAGGCAGGTCACTTACATTAACTTGTACGCAATAATAATAGTAACAACAATAATAGAAATAAAATACGTAACTCATTTCAACAGTTGAAGCCAACTCGGCAGTCATAACCAATTATTATTTCAATCAGTTTCCGTTGCGGCACGCAACCCGATCCCACAATATATTCATTTTTATTTTTGTTGCGGCGTGCAACCCGATCCTCAATATATCCTTTCAATCAATTCTATTGCGGCGTGCAACCCACTCCTCCAATATATTCATTTCAATCAATTATGTTGCGGCGTTCAACTCACTCCTCCAATAATATAATTTATCAATTCTTATAAAAAAAATTACTTCAATAAATGCAACAATTAATATGAAATTATAAGACAACAAGCATACAATAATTATGATTTATTTAGAAATAAGCAATTAATTGTGGAAATTAAGGAGGAAATAGATAATTTAATAATTAGTATGCTAAATGTCAAGTAGAAATTAAGTCACATAAATCAAATAAGCATGTAGCAATTATAGCATGGATTCAAGGCATAATATTGAGCAAGGAATATAAGAGAAACAAGTAATACAATAATTAATTCATGATTTAAAATAATTTATATTTTTCAAATAATTATGTAAACAATTAATTTGACGACGTGTAGACACTCGTCACCTAGCCTATACGTCGTTCATATGAATTTCACATAACAAATAATTCAAGGGTCTATTCTCTCAAGTCAAAATTAACCACGACACTTACCTCGCTTCGCAACCAATTTCAAGATTTCAATAAACCTTTGCCTCGCAAATTCGTGTCCAACTCTTCAAATCTAGTCACAAACAATTCAATATACTCAACACGAATCGTAGGAATTAATTCCATATGAATTTACTAATTTTTCGGATTAAAATTCAAAATTCATTTTAAAAATCGACAATGGGACCCACATCTCGAATCTCGAAAAAACTCACGAAATCTGAACACCCGTTCTGATACGAGTTCAACCATACAAATATTATTGAATTCCGATATCGGATTGACCTTCAAATCTTCATTTTACATTTTTGAAGATTTTATAAAAATCTGGTTTTTCTTCCATAAATTCACGAATTCATGATATAAATGAGTATAGATTCATGAAATATAATCAATATAGGATAAGGAATACTTACCCCAATGTTATCCCGTGAAAATCACCTAAAAGTCGCCTTACCCGAGCTCAAAATCGTGAATAATGAAAAAAAGGGGACGAAATCCCATTTCCAGAACTTAAGTTTTGCTGTCCAGGGATTTCTTCTTCGCGAACGCGACAGGACCCTCGCGTTCGCGAAGCATAATTTTGTGCTGCCCAAAATTACTCTTCGCGAACGCGATGCCTTACCAAGCTTGGCCTTCGCGAACGCGATCTCCCCTTCGCGAACGCGAAGCTTTAGTGCCCATTACCCGGCATGGCCTTGCCCTTCTACGCGAACGCCTTCACGTGTTCACGATGAACACTCGCATCGACACTTCGCGAACGTGGCCCCTTCTTCGCGAACGCGAAGAGCAAAACTTTCCTGCCTCCAGTTCCCCTTCGCGAACGCGAGACCTCTCTCGCGAACGCGAAAAAGGAAACCATACAGTACACCAGAAAACTTCCAGCAAAGTTCCAAGTCCAAAATTCAACCCGTTAACCATCCGAAACTCACCCGAAACCCCTGAGACCTCAAACAAATACACCAATAAGTCCTAAAATATCATACGAACTTAGTCGAAACCTCAAATCACATCAAATAATGTTAAAACCATGAATCATACCACAATTCAAGATTAAGGAACTTAAGAATTTTCAACTTCTACGTTCGATGCCAAGACCTATCAAATCAAGTCTGATTGACCTCAAATTTTGCACACAAGTCATAAATGACATAACGAACCTATGAAAATTTTTAAAAGTGAATTCCGACCCCGATATCAATAAAAGTCAATTTGTGGTCAAATTTTGAAATCTTTAAGCCTAAAAGCTTCTAGTTTTCGTCAACGGGCGATAATTCAAGTTAGGGACCTCTAAATTAAATTTCGGGCATACGCCCAAGTCCCAAATCACGATACGTACCTACCGGAACTGTCAAAACACTGATTCTGGTCCGTTTGCTCAAAATATTGACCGAAATTAACTCTCAATTGAGTTTTAAAGCTATATTTCACATTTTAATCAATTTTTCATACAAAAACTTTTCGGAAAATTTTACGGATTGTGCACGCAAGTCGAAGAATGATGAATAGTGCTATTTGAGGTCATAGAACCCAGAAATGAATGTTTAAATTAAAGATGATATTTTGGGTCATCACAGATACACGAGCAATTTTGCTAAAATATCTTTAAAATATATTTTTTATATGTTATATATGATAATAACAAAAGAAAAAAAAGTCTTATTTGATAATTAAACAATTCATAAGAAAATAATATATATTAATTAAAGCTTGATAAGAGTTGGGCGGGTTGGGCTATGACCTAAATTTTAGCTCATCTTGACCCAGCCCATTCCCCCTCAAGTAACTTGTAAAAATGACACCATGTAGCCACTCTAAATGGCTGCTATTTAAAAATTAGTCAGTGAGCCCCGAATTTCAGTTTTTCAGTTTAATTTTTCAGGATAAAAATATCTTGAATTGTCCTGAAGTTAAGATTTTTAGTTTAATATTTCAGGACAAAATAAATACTGGTTAATCTCTAAATAGCATCCTTGAGAATGGTTATCTGTGCAATTGCCCCAAGTAACTTTTGGGCGGGTCAATATAGACTCAGCCTGTATTGACCCGTCCAAAATCTGTCCAACCCGCCCATTTGATATCCCTAGAACGAGACAATTACGTTCAATTTTATGGTAATACCAAACCAAATCCAACCAAAATATCTCTTGCTTTTCTTTTGAATAGATGTGAACCTAAATTATACTATATAATAAAATTATATTAGTTTCATTGACTACTCGCATGCGAGAATTGATTTTACTTACAAGATAACTATATGGAATATCAAAGTAAAACGACAAAAATCTATAGTCCTCTATGAGTGTGTATTAGGGCTGCTTATCGGGCGGATTGGGCGATTAATTACTCTTAACGGTTTGGCTTAACAGTTATCGGCTTTTAAATATATTAATCTGCTAGCCACCCGATAAGATATCGGGCGGATTGGTATCGGTTTAGCTCTTATCGGGCGGTTTATCGGCCTAATTAAATCTATATTGCGTGCATTAATTATTTTTTGACCGTCTAGCATACAAATTCATAATAGAAAATTACACATTGAGTCCCGACAAACATGTCTGTTAACACCTACATAAAAATGATGTAGTGTGTCATGTGTTATAGAGTGAAAAAAGTAGAACACATTGTAGGCTAGATTACATCCCAAAGCAGACTACATATGAGTCCAGACATACATGTATGTTAACGCCTACCATTAAATCCCAAAGCAGACTACATTACATGAGTCCAGACATACATATGTCTGTTAACGCCTAGCATACAAATTCAGAATAGGAAATTCCAGTCTATATTCAAAGTGAGTCCAGGATACATATTTCAAAATGATTAATCCATAAGTGAGCAGAATACACAGAAATGTTTGGCCTGCAGCTAACGCCTAACAGAGCTTGAATTTATGCAGCTTCAAAGTTCAAACAACAACTTTAAATTTCTAACTTAAACTCTCAACCATGCATTTCACGCTATATCATTAACCATACAAACAACACCGAGCAAAAGGCAGTTATGTATAGAAATAGGGATGGATTATAAGTAGTAAACAATTTACAGGAAACGCAGATGCGCTATTTCCCCAGAACATAATTCAAGACAGTACTATCGTCAATATTGTGGGATAAAAGTTGTGGCAACAACACTGTTATTCTTCTATTAAACATAGACATCAGGCATTAGTTTTATAAAACAAAAGCAGAGGTGAACCATAGACAGCAGCTTAAACAATCTTATAGTAGGGTGGGAGAATAAGCTAAGCAAATAGCTGGAAGAAGTGGAAGAGTTTTTGATATTTAATATATATGGATAAAAACAATATATAAGTGTTTAATAGTGTACTGGAAGTGGAAGAAGATATATATATATTCTTAACGGGTTAACGGATTATCCGTTAAGAAAATTGAATAATCCGCCCCCAAACCGATAAGCCGTTAATAAAAAAAAATTCAATCCGTTCCCCGTCCGTTAAACCGTTAACCCGATACCAATAAGCCATTAAGCTTCGGTTTCGATTCGGTTTTCGGTTTTGATTTGGTTTTGAACACCCCTAGTGTGTATAGATATAGATAGGACACAATTTATGGATATCTAGATAAGAAATCTAACATGAAAAAATTACTCAAATTATTGAGTTTTGTATCGTAATCCTTCAATAAATATACAATTAACTAGTCTAAAAATCAAACAACTTGCAGTTACGTACATATAGATTACTACTAACTACACTATTATATAAATAATATAATATAACAAATACAAACAACAACAACAAATATAGTACTGACTAGTTGAGGCAAACAAAATACAACAATAACAACAAAGGGCACTCGGGGATGACCGTTGAAAAATGCTTACTACGTACTCTTCAGAGTAAACTGTCAAGACAATCACGAATACTTGATTATTATTATGAATAGTTTATAGATATGGATGCCTACGTGTGTGAATAGCTTATGGATGGACTCTCATACTTTATGTCCATCCTGTGCACTATTTTACAATAGTAAATCTTCAAATGTTAATGCCTATAAAAGGCTGTGTAAATGGCAATGAAAAAACACACCATAAGAAGTGAAAAATTCCTTCTTTCTATCTCTGTTTCTTGTTTAAGTTTTAATTAATTACTTTTATTTTATAACACGTTATCAACACGAAGTTCTAATTTTATTCTTATCCCCGCTAAGTTAAATCATATTTTATTAAGGTATGTATCATTGTATTAATTTTGTTTATGGCAATACATATCATATGTAGATTACTTATGCTCTTCGACATCTTAAATAATTTAAGTACATTGCAGTAATAAAATAACTATTTTCTTCTGTGCTCAACTCTTAGATGACCTCAAAGTCATCAAACTAGCTACCCGCTAATGACATTACTTATAATATTCATGGACTTCCTGGACCATCAAAGGAGCACACAACCACCAATGGACCAAAACATATCTTTAAGGCAAAGAACTGTAAGAAATGAAGTGACAAATAATTTACATTGGTTTAATTACTTTATATTTATTGTATTGGAACATATAAATAATGTTAGTTACGTTCAATTCTATTTATCATATACAGCACAACTATAAAGTGAAATAAAACAGTATGTTGTTTTCAATTTATGGCTAGAATGAAATGAAACAGTAGGTTGTTTACATGATATAGCTCTGTTTTCGTTTCTTTTTCCCAAATCGTTTTGTTTCATTAATTAATTATTTCTCTAACTTATATGATAGTTTTTACTATGCCAAATTTATCAAAACTTGAATTTGTGGCACTTGACATCACCGGAAAGAACTATTTATAATAGGTCTTTGATGCTGAAATTCATCTTAACGGTAAAGGTCTCGAAAATACTATTATACAAGGAAATGAAGCATCAAATCAGGATAAAGCGAAGGTCATGATCCGTCGTCAACATCTACATGTAGGGTTAAAAACTGTATATTTAACCGTAAAAGATCCACTTGAATTATGGATTAATTTGAAGGATCGATATGATCACCTAAAACTTACGGTATTACCGAAAGCTCTGTTTAAGTAGATACATTTAAGGTTGCAAGACCTTAAAACTGTAAGTGAGTATAATTCTGCTATTTTCAAAGTAAGTTCTCTGTCAAAATTATGTGGAGACACTATCGCATATGAGGACTTATTGGAAAAAATATTTTTCACTTTTCATGCTTCAAATGTAGTGCTACGACAACAATATCGTGAGAAGAGTTTTAAGAAATATTTCGAGTTAATCACATGCTTACTTGTGGCAGAACAGAATAGTACTCTATTAATAATAAAACATGAAGCCAGTCCTACTCGGTCAGCTCCATTCCCAGAAGTGAATGTTGTAGCAGCATATTGTCACGACCCAAAATCCCACCATAGGCGTCGTGATGACACCTAGTCTCTAAGACTAGAAAAGTCGATTACAATTACATTTCAAGCCATTTTTTTTTATAAATCAACAACGGAAATAATTACAAATATAACAGCCTTCCAAGACTGGTAGTACTGAGTCACGAACTCTAACTGAATACATATAATGATCACAAGGACCGAATATACAGTACCGTTTGATTAAAAATTAACAGTACAATGAAATAAAAAGACTCCAAGGGACTGCGACGACCAAGCAGATCTACCTTGAATCCTTGCGATCCCACTCTAACCCTGTCCGAGTCCGATACCTCCAATACCTGGCTCTGCACAAAAATGTGCAGAAGTATTGTATGAGTACACCACGGTCGGTACCCAGTAAGTATCAAGACTAACCTCAGTGCAGTAGAGACGAGGTACATTCAAGACACTCACTAATCTAATAACCTGTGCAATATAGTATACAAAATAATAGGAAACAAATAACAATAAGGGCAACATAAAATAACCAGTGATATGCACAGTAAGACAATAAAATCACCATTAATATCGCTCAACAATTGATAAATATAATTACACTCAATTAAATCAAGTTCTTCAATTAAATATCTTTCACACATAATTCTTACAAATAAAACTCTTTTTCAAATATAATTTCCTCAAATAAACATCTTTCGAATATAAAATTCTTTCAATAAATCTCTTCTAATATAATTTCCTCAAATAAATATATTTCAATTACAATTGTTTCATATAATTCTTTTTGAATAAAAATCCTTCCAAATAAATATTTTGAATATAATTCTTTCAATTAAAAAGGTCACCACGTGACACCTCATTTCATAGTTATAAATACGGGTCTCAGTCCATTTTCATATTTTTCGTAAACACGGGTCTCAGCCCATTTTTCATATTTTCACGGCACTTTGTGCCCATAATCAAATCATATTATTTCTCCGGCACCTCGTGCCCTCATATCATATCACAACTGCACGGACAATTCACATGCCAAATATCATTATCATTTAATCATGACACCTCGTGCCCACATTTTATATCATAACTGCACGGACAATTCACGTGCCAATATCCTTATTATTTACTCATGGCACCTCGTGCCCACATTTCATTTTATAATCCGCCTAGCAATAGCCACAGGCTCCCAATTTCAACATAAATCAGATTATTATCAATTTACCAACAACAAGACAAATTGCACAAAGCATAAAAATAAACACAAGAAAATCACAACATCATATGAAAATCACCAACACCACAACTCCACATCGTCACATATTGTTCCTGACAATAGCCACCTTTATCGCTCATATTGCCACCCTTGTCGCTCCTATAGCCACTCTTATTACTCCGCCCAAACAATATCAATAGCCACCCTTATCGCTCATATTGCTACCTTTATGGCTCCTATAGCCACCATTATCGCTTCGCCCAGACCATATTCCAACAAACACAGCCACAGTGAAATGCCACCCTTATACCCTCATAATATCAATGGTGAAATGCCACCCATATATCCTCAAAATAATAATTAACACAACACAACAATTTACACGAAAAATTATCATGGCAACATAACAAAATCAATTCATATCACAATATGCCCAATGGCCACAATCAAATTCCAAAGCTACAACCAAGTCAATTAATTTCACAACAAATAGCCAAAACCTCCACACAATGTGTACGACACCCAAAAACAATCAATAGAGATAGAAATTACTTAACATAAAATAAAGTCTTCATTAAATTCAAATTTTTAATAATTATATAAACACCTCTTCTTAAGCTCATTTAATTAATTATTTGCATAGGGAAAATCCATAATAAAATTAAATTTCAATAATTATCAAATCACCAAATTCACGGAATTACACAAATAATCAAGTAACAATCACATCAAATTGTCATATAACAACAGATTCAACAACAACAAGGATTTAGGCACGACAAATAGATGATTAAATATATACCAATAATTATCCAATTTACCACACAATATGCTCAAGACTTTAACTCAATAAAATTTATACATATAAGCCGAGTACGTACTCGTCACCTCGCGTACACGGCTTTTCACATGTCACAAATGGCACATAAGACTCGATACCTAAGGGGTAATTCCCTCACTCGAGGTTAAGCAAGACACTTACCTTTTTGAAGTTATGCCGATATTCCAACATCGCCTTCTTGGTTGAATTGACCTCCGGACCGCTCAAATCTATCCAAATTAATTGCATAACTTCATTAAAATTCATCGCAAATAATTTCGGATAATAATACATTGACTTAAAATTTTATTCTAAAAAGTCAACAAAAGTCAACGTGGGGCCCGCCTCTCGGAACTTGATGAATTTTTTACGAAATCCAAACACCCATTCCGATACGAGTTGAACCATACTAATTTTATCGAATTCCAATAACAACTCGACCTCCAAATCTTAAATTTTTATTTTTGGAAGATTTTGCAAAAATCTTGATTTCCTCCATTTAAATCCGAATTAAATGATGAATATAATCATGGATTCATGAAATATAAATACTTTAGGATATAGAACACTTACCCAAGTCAAAGTCGTGAAGAACTCCTCCAAAATGGCCCAAAAATCGAGTTCCAAAATCTCAATCGAAAATGACAAAGTGGCTGATTTTTGGTCCTTATGTTGCTGCCCAGTTTCGCACCTGTGGTTACTGTTCACGCACATGCGGTACTGTTCACGCACCTGCGGGAAAAACAGCAGTTGCCCAGAAATTCCAGCAGCTTTTCTTCAAGTCTGAATTGATCCGTTAACCTTACGAAATCCACCCGAGGCCCTCGAAACCTCGACTAAATATACCAACATGTCCCAAAAATACAATACGAACTTAGTTGAGGCTTCAAACCATGTCAAACAACGCCGAAACTACGAATCGCGCATCGAATCGAATTGTAAGTTTTCAAATCTTTCAACTTCTATATTTTGTGCCGAGACGTATCAAATCAATCCGGAATAACTTTAAATTTTACACACTAGTCATAATTGACTTAATGGAGCTATTCCCATTTACGAAACCGAAATCCTACCTCGTTATAAAAAATTCACCCTTCGATCAGACTTTTCCAAAATATTATATTTTCCAACTTTCACCAAAATATGTCGAATTGTCCTGCGGACTTCCAAATCCAAATTCGAACATACGCCTAAGTCCGAAATCATCATACGAAACTATTGTCATCCTCGAAATTCTATTCCGGGGTCGTTTGCTCAAAAGTCAAATCCCCGGTCAACTCTTTCCATTTAAGCTTCTAAATAAGAATTGCTCTTTTAATTAAATTCCGAATCTTCAGTAAATCAAACTCGACCATACCCGCGGGTCATAATACATATTATGAAGTTGTTCGAGACCTTAATCCACTGAACGGGGCGTTAATTCTTAAAACAACAAGTTGGGTCGTTACATTTTCCACCTCTTAAACAAACATTTGTCCTCGAATATTCTAAGAATTATTCCGAGGTTACCAAATTGATGATCTTACTTTTACACATATACCCACGGTTGATTCCACGCTACTGCATTTGAGATAAGCCCGACAATACCATCTCATTTGAGATTATTTCTTTTCTTTTTTTCATATTTGTAAATTTAAGACTAATTTCTTACACTCTAAACCTTTTCAAAAGGCTTGATTTTCACAACAACGCATGGTTTTAGTCTCAACCGGCTATAGCAACTCGTGCCTATGCACGCATCAGCTTTCTTGATAGTTTGGAAGTAATTCAAAAAATTTCTAGGATGTTACATTCTTGCCCGCTTAGGATCATTCGGCCTGAAATACATAACATAATTTATCTCTTCTTTCGCACATATAAATCTCCCGAATTGTTTTCTAACTCCCAAATTTTCAGAAATTTCGGCAGAGTCTCCCCTGTAATTGGGCCTAACCACCTGCCAGAGTAACACCAAAATAACTCCTACAACACATCCGCAACCCAACAAAATACCACAAGGTATATATCAATAACACCAATCTCAGCATTGTATTATCATAATGATATCAGGACTTGAAGCACATCATATGTATGCTCATCACCACATCTCTGATCTTAAAAGTTATTCATAATTAATTCCAGCATCATCAACTAATCTCATATTAACCACCACCTCGTTTCGAATTTTTACAACACTGACAACAGAATGTGAGGCATGCAAAACCTCATGATTACTTACTCGGATTAATGAGTCACATTTAACGTCACCTGGGCACTCACCTCATAGGCTCAAACTCAATGTTTACAGCACGAAAATGGCTGAATATGAACAGAAAAAGATACAAGAATTATCAAATAAGCCTAACAGGCATGACTCCCTATTAATACTATTGTACAAATTAAATTTCACAAAGGAAGAATTTAAACTCATAAATATTTCACCACAAGGACCTCGTCCTTATATAACTTCCACCGTGGCTTGTAGCCCAGTTTAAATATTTTACATCATATAAAAATGCGAGGATCTCGTCCTCAACTCTGAATCACAAGTATTTTGCACATTGTGCCAACTGAAATTTCAATTTCCTTTCTTTCTTCTTTTCAATAAATTTCGTAAACATTTTTTATAACACATAATGAACCCTTATACCGGTAGGGCATATAATTCATAAAATTGGAATCAATTATTTCGAAACACATCAAACCCACTGTAATGAAAAATAAAAAGTTGCTTTTGGACTTATAGTCCTCAATGGTGTCCAAAAATAAAAATGACATACACAGGCTCACATCTTCAAATCTCCCAACATGGATAAACGTATAAGTGGGTCACAAAAATACGAAGCTCACCCATAAGCAGAGAATAATAGGAGGACTCACCTCAATATTCAGAACCGAATCAAATTAAGGGAAAATATCTTCTTTTTTTAAACAAAATCAGGATCGTACCTGTAACGTCACCATCTGGTGTATTGGCCTCAGCCAAATCATAACGATTATATCAACGGGTCGGGTCTCCACCTCTTAGGCGCCCACTACCCGCATGCCCTCCACCTCTAGTTGATTGTGCACGTGGAGTATCAACTGGAATAAAGTTTGTAGCTGGAGTGTTCTGATGAAATCCACCCCTCCCAAGTCTGGGACAACCTCTCATGATGTGCCTAGTATCACCACACTCATAACAACCCCTCTGAGGTCGCGGTTGCTCGTACTAAGTCTGTGCCGGATAATTGGAATAACCATTATAGGAATCCCATGCTGGTGGTGCATCATAAGAACTTACTGGAGCACTCCGAGTAATCTGATGTGCGGACTGAGCTGACCGACTGCTCGAGCCTCCGCTATAATGGGTCCTAGTTGAAGAGTAAAATCCACTGAACCCTCCAGATCTTCGAGACATTTTGGCCTCCTTAGACTCCCTTTCCTCGCCTAAAACACCCTCAGTCTTTCTCGGAATCTCCACTACTTGTTGAATGGAGTATCAGTTTGCAATTCTCGAGCCATGCATATTTTAATATCATAATTGATCCCCTCAATTAATCTGCGGACCCGCTCTCTGATTGTAGGAACCAAGATAGGAGCATGACGAGCTAACTCATTGAACCTGATAGCATATTCTGACACTGTCATAGTGCCCTGATGCAACCGTTCAAACTCTGTGCGCCACGCATCTCGGAGAGTCTGGGGAACAAACTCTTTCAAGAATATTTTCGAAAATTGAGCCCAAGTTGGTGGTGTTGCATCGGCTGATCTACCTTTTTCATAGATTTGCCACCACCGATACGCTGCGCCTGACAGTTGAAATATAGTAAAGGCAACTACGCTCACTTCCACAATATCCATGGTGCGGAGAATACGGTGACAATTTTATAGAAATCCTTGGGCATCCTCTGTAGCTATGCCACTGAAAGTAGGTGGACTATACCTCTTAAACCTTTCAAGTCTCTTTTGTTTTTCTTCTGATGCCTCTGGCCTGACCTCAAGCCGAACCGGAATAACAGGTTGTACCGGTACTACACCCGGAACCTGACCAATGTGAACCTGCTGCTCTGGAGTTGTTGTAGGAGTCTGAGCTACTCTCCCAATCTGCGAAATATTTGATGCAACAGAGATCAATCTCGCCTGAGTTAATGTACCAAACATACTCAGGAACTGTGCCAAAGTCTCCTGAAGTCCGAGAGTAACAACATGTGCTTATGGTACCTGTCCCCGAACTAGAGCTATTGGCGGCTCCTCAACTGTTATTCTGACAGGTGCTCTAGTCGCGGCACGTGCCCTTCCTCGACCTCTGCATCAGCCTTTACCTCGGCCCCGGCCTCTTGCAGCCTTAGCAGTATGTGCGGATGCCTGCTCAGCTAACTTGGTAGTACGTGTTCTCACCATCTGTGAGAGAATAGAGATACAAAAGCTTAAATCCCAGTATCAACAAATCCGCACGACAGGAATGAAAGAAGTAAAAATTTCCTAACAGTTCTATAGCCTCTCGAAGATAAGTACGGACGTCTCCGTACCGATCCGCAAGACTCGTTCGTGACTCGTAGAACCTATGAACCTAGAGCTCTGATACCAACTGTCATGACCCAAAATCCCACCACAGGCATCGTGATGGCACCTAGTCTCTAAGACTAGGTAAGCCGATTACAATTATATTTCAAGTCCCTTCTTTAATAAATCAACAGCGAAAATAATTACAAATATAACATCCTCCCAAGACTGGTAGTACTCAGTCACGAACTCTAACTGAATACATAGAATGATCACGAGGACCGAATATACAGTACCGTTTGATTAAAAATTAACAGTACAATGAAATGAAAAGACTCCAAGGGACTGCGACGACCAATCAGATCTACCTTGAATCCTTGCGATCCCACTCTAACTCTGTCCGATTCTGATACCTCCAATACCTGGATCTGCACAAAAATATGCAGAAGTATTGTATGAGTACACCACGGTCGGTACCCAGTAAGTATCAAGACTAACATCAGTGCAGTAGAGACGAGGTACAGTCAAGACACTCACTAGTCTAATAACCTGTGCAATATAGTATACAAAATAATAGGAAACAAATAACAATAAGGGCAACATAAAACAACCAGTGATGTGCACAGTAAGACAATAAAATCACCATTAATATCGCTCAACAATTGATAAATACAATTACACTCAGTTAAATCAAATTCTTCAATTAAATATCTTTCACACATAATTCTTACAAATAAAACTCTTTTTCAAATATAATTTCCTCAAATAAACATCTTGCGAATATAAAATTCTTTCAATAAATCTCTTCTAATATAATTTCCTCAAATAAATATATTTCAATTACAATTGTTTCATATAATTTATTTTGAATAAAAATCCTTCCAAATAAATATTTTGAATATAATTCTTTCAATTAAAAAGGTCACCACATGACACCTCATTTCATAATCATAAAAATACGGGTCTCAGTCTATTTTCATATTTTTCGTAAACACGGGTCTCAGCCCATTTTTCATATTTTCACGGCACTTTGTGCCCATAATCAAATCATATTATTTCCCCGGCACCTCGTGCCCTCATTTCATATCATAACTGTACGGACAATTCACGTGCCAAATATCATTATCATTTAATCATAGCACCTCGTGCCCACATTTCATATCACAACTGCACGGACAACTCACGTGCCAATATCCTCATTATTTACTCACGGCACCTCGTGCCCATATTTTATTTTATAATCCGCCTGGCAATAGACATAGGCTCCTAATTTCAACATAAATCAGATTATTATCAATTTACAAACAACAAGACAAATTGCACAAAGCATAAAAATAAACACAAGAAAATCACAACATCATATGAAAATCACCAACACCACAACTCCACATCGTCACATATTGTTCCTGACAATAGCCACCCTTATCGCTCATATTGCCACCCTTGTCGCTCCTATAGCCACCCTTATCACTCCGCCCAGACAATATCAATAGCCACCCTTATCGCTACGCCCAGACCATATTCCAACAAACACAACTACAGTGAAATATCACCCTTATACCCACATAATATCAACGGTGAAATGACACCATTATATCCTGAAAATAATAATTAACACAGCACAATAATTTACACGAAAAATTATCACGGCAACATAACAAAATCAATTCATATCACAATTTGCTCAATGGCCACAACCAAATTCCAAATCTACAACCAAGTCAATTGATTTCACAACAAATAGCCAAAAGCTCCACACAATGTGTACGACACCCAAAAATAATCAATAGAGATAGAAATTACTTAACATAAAACAAAGTCTTCATTAAATTTAAATTTTTAATAATTATATAAACACCTCTTCTTAAGCTCATTTAATTAATTATTTGCAGAGGGAAAATCCATAATGAAATTAAATTCCAATAATTATCAAACCACCAAATTCACGGAATTACATAAATAATCAAGTAACAATCACATCAAATTGTCATATAACAACAGATTCAACAACAACAAAGATTTAGGCACGACAAATAGATGATTAAATATATACCAATAATTATCCAATTTACCACACAATATGCTCAAGACTTTAACTCAATAAAATTTACACATATAATCCGAGTACGTAATCGTCACCTCGCATACACGGCTTTTCACATGTCACAAATGGCACATAAGACTCGATGCCTAAGGGGTAATTCCCTCACTCGAGGTTAAGCAAGACACTTACCTTTTTGAAGTTATGCCGATATTCCAAAATCGCCTTCTTGGTTGAATTGACCTCCGGACCGCTCAAATCTATCCAAATTAATTGCATAACTTCATTAAAATTTATCGAAAATAATTCTGGATAATAATACGTCGACTTAAAATTTTATTCTAAAAAGACAACAAATGTCAACGCGGGGCCCGCCTCTCGGAACCCGACATAATTTTTATGAAATTCGAACACTCATTCCGATACGAGTTTAACCATACCAATTTTATCGAATTTCAATAACAACTCGACCTCCAAATCTTAAATTTTTGTTTTTGAAAGATTTTACAAAAATCTTGATTTTCTCCATTTAAATACGAATTAAATGATGAATATAATTATGGATTCATGAAATATAAATATTTTAGGATATAGAACACTTACCCAAGTCAAAGTCGTGAAGAACTCCTCCAAAATGGCCCAAAAACCGAGCTCCAAAATCTCAATCGAAAATGACAAAGTGGCTGATTTTTGGTCCTTATGTTGCTGCCCGATTTTGTACCTGCGGTTACTGTTCACACACCTGCGGCACTGTTCACGCACCTGTGGGTACTGTTCACGCACCTACGGTACTGTTCACGCACCTGCGAAAAAAAAACAACAGCTGCCCAGAAATTCCATTAGCTTTTCTTCAAGTCCGAATTGATCCATTAACCTTCCAAAATCCACTCGAGGCCCTCGGAACCTCAACCAAATATACCAACACGTCCCAAAATATAATACAAACTTAGTCAAGGCTTCAAACCACGTCAAACAATGCCGAAATTATAAATCGCGCATCGAATCGAATTATAAGTTTTTAAATCTTCCAACTTCTATATTTTGCGCCAAAACATATCAAATCAATCCGGAATTACTTCAAATTTTGCACACAAGTCATAATTGACTTAATG
Organism: Nicotiana tabacum; assembly: GCF_000715075.1. Taxonomy (NCBI): domain Eukaryota; kingdom Viridiplantae; phylum Streptophyta; class Magnoliopsida; order Solanales; family Solanaceae; genus Nicotiana; species Nicotiana tabacum. The sequence continues at coordinate 109,755,676 of NC_134088.1, read as the reverse complement.
GAGCTATTCCTATTTTCGGAATCAAAATACGATCTCGTTATCAAAAATTCACCCTTCGCTCGGTCTTTTCCAAAATTTTATATTTTCCAACTTTCGCCAAAATGTGTCGAATTGTCCTACGGACTTCCAAATCCAAATTCGAACATACACCTAAGTCCGAAATTATCATATGAAACTATTTCCATCCTCAAAATTCTATTTCGGGGTCGTTTGCTCAAAAGTCAACTCTACGGTCAACTCTTTTCATTTAAGCTTCTAAATAATAATTGCTCTTTTAATTAAATTTTGAATCTTCAATAAATCAAACTCGACCACCCCCGCGGGTCATAATACATATTGCGAAGCTGTTCGAGACCTTAAGCCACTGAACAGGGTATTAATTCTTAAAACGACAAGTCGAGTCGTTATATTTGAGGCACATCTTGCATATAAAGATGATGAGTTTTGAGGCCTAGCAAATATTACTCATTTAGAAGCCGGAGACTTCTTTGAGCATATTGATTGAAGAACTAATCATCTTAATGGGGAACGAAGCTATAATGAAAGTTATTATTTTTCATTTTATATTTGCAACTAGTTTATTTTTCTTGAGTGTATTTTCCTAATGCACCATGTGTTGCTGGTTTCTACATTTCTAATGTATAATATTCTTTTTCTGTTAGTCTTTCATATTTCTTATAATGTACTTTTTGCCTTTTTTTATATGAAGAATATAAAAATTTCTCAGTCTTCAGTTAGACTCAAAATTAATAAAAGATGATATATGTCTTCTGGATAGTACTACAACACACTCTATTTTAAGAGATAAATGATATTTGTCTTATTTGGTATTGAAAGAAGCCAGTGTTAATACAATATCTGGTAGTATAAGATTAATTGAAGGTTCTGGAAGAGCCAATTTATTACTACTAGGAGGAACAAATTTGGCTATTGATGAAGCACTATATTGTAGTAAATCTCAAAGAAACTTATTAAGTTTCAAAGATATTCGCCAAAATGGCTATCATATTGAGACTACAAATGATGAAAAGATTGAATATCTTTATATTACTACAATAATGTCCGGTAAGAAATATGTGCTTGAAATGTTACATGCTCTTTCCTCCGTCTTATACTACACAAGTATTAGCAGGATTGAAACACAAGCCGTAGTAAACGAGAAGTTTACTGATCAAGATAACTTTATTATTTTGCATGACCGGTTGGGCCATCCTGGTTTTACTATGATGCGTAAAATAATTGAGAATGCATATGGACATTCAATGAAGAACCAAAATTTTTTGTAATTTAAGGAATTCTCTTGTGTTGCAGTTCTCAGGGAAAATTAATTATTAAACAATCAACGATTAAAGTTAGGATGGAATCCCTTTCATTTCTGAAACATATACAGGGTGATATATGTGGGGCCATTCACCCTCCATGTGGACCATTCAGATATTATATGATTTTGGTAGATGCATATACAAGATGGCCATATGTGTGCTTATTATCAAAATTTTAGATTGTGAAATTAAGAAAATTCGTCTTGATAATGCTAGTGAGTTTATATCCCGCGTCTTTAATGATTATTGTATATCAACTGGGATAACAATTTTGAGCATCCGGTTGCTCATGTTCATACTCAAAATGGTCTAGCGGAATCATTGATCAAACGCCTCCAATTAATTGCTAGACCAATGCTTATGAGAATAAAACTTTCAATTTCAGTATGGGGTCGTGCTATTTTGCATGCAACAACAATTGTGCGGATAAGACCCACGAGTTATCTTAAAGTCTCTCATTACAATTGGCTTTTGGTCATGAGCCAAATATTTTCCATCTTAGAATCTTTATTTGTGCGATAAATATTTTAATTGCTCCACCACATTGCACAAAGATGGGTCCCCAAAGAAGGTTGGGGATATATGTTAGGGTATGAATCTCCTTCTATTATAAAATATCTAGAACCTATGACTAGAGATTTATTTACGGTAAGATTTTTTGATTGTCATTTTGATGAATCAGTATACCCAACATTAGGGGCAGAAAATAAGCATTTGAAAAAGGAGATAGATTGGAATGCATTATCACTCTCTCATTTAGATCCTCAAACAAATCATTGTGAACAAGAGGCTCAAAAGATAATTCATTTGCAAAATATTGTAAATCAATTGCCAGATGCATTCGCTGACCTACCAAGGGTGACTAAGTCACATATTCCAGCTGGTAATGCTTCAATTCGAGTTGATATCCCGACAGGATAATCAATAAAAACAAATGAGCCTAAGCCACAATTGAAACGTGATAGACCAATCGGTTCTAAAGATAAAAATCCTAGAAGAAGAAAAGGAGTAAATGATCAAAGTGATTATAATACGGAGGCAGTGGCTCAAGAAGATAAAAGAGACATAATAAATGATAAGATCTCAAGGGAGGTTAGGTACTCGAAAATAATGAGAATGGAGAGATCTCAATAAATTTTGTCTCAACGAAAAAAGATGGAACCGAAATAATATTGTTATCGATAACGTTTTTTCTTACAATGTTGTTGTTAAAATAATGCAACAAGATGAGGATCTTGAACCAAAACCTGTCGATGAATGTAGACAGAGAAATAATTGGCCAAAATGGAACGACATTATCTAGGCAGAATTAACTTCACTTAAAAACGTGAAGTCTTCGGACCTAAAGTTCGAACACTTGAAGGAATTAAGCCAGTAGGGTACAAATGGATTTTTGTACGAAAACGAAATGATAAAAATGAAGTCGTTAGATATAAAGCGCAACATGTTGCACAAGGATTTTCACAAAGACATGACATTGATTATATGGAGACATATTCTCCTATGGTGGATGTTATCACGTTCAGGTATCTTATAAATCTGACAATGTATGAAAAACTTGATTTCCGTCTAATGGATGTTGTCACTGCCTATTTGTATGGATCATTAGACAATGAAATTTTTATGTAAATTCAGAAGTATTTAAAGTGCCTGAAGCATATAAAAGTTTTCGAGAAACTTGTTCAATAAAGCGTCAGAAATCCTTATACGGATTGAAACAGTCAGGGCGCTTATGGTATAATTGCTTGAGTGAGTACCTGTGGAAAGAGTGGTACAAGAATGATTCAATTTATCCATGTGTCTTTATAAAAAGGTCTAGATCTGAATTTGTTATAATCGTCGTATATGTTGATGATTTAAATATCACTAGAACTTCTGGTGGTTCCTAAAGCAGTAGACTGTTTAAAGAAAGAATTTGAAATGAAAGATCTTGGAAAGACAAAATTTTGTCTCGGTCTACAAATTGAGTATCTGAAAGATGGAATTTTTGTCCATCAATCAGCATACATCGAAAAGATTTTAAAGCGATTCAATATGGATAAAGCAAATCCATTGAGTACCCAGATAGTTGTGAAATCACTTGATATAAATAAAGATCCATTTTGACCTCATGAAACTAATGAATGTGTGGGTCCTGAAATACCATATCTTAGTGCAATTGGGGCATTAATATATCTTGCCAATAATTCTCGACCAGATATAGCTTTCTCTGTATACTTATTAGCAAGATTTAGTTCTTCCCCAACACAAAGACACTGGAATGGTGTTAAGCATATACTCAGATACTTGCGAGGGACCATAGACATGGGTTTATTCTATTCAAATGAATCCAAGTCAACATTAGTTGGTTATGCAGATGCAGGATATTTATCTGATCCACATAAAGATCGATCTCAGACATGCTACTTATTTACATGTGGAGGTATAACCATATCATGGCGTTCAACGAAACATACTATAGTTGTTACTTCTTCAAATCATGTAGAGATAATAGCCATTAATGAAGCAAGTTGAGAATGCATATGTGCTTGAAATATTACATGCTCCTTCCTCTGTCTTATACTACACAAGTATTAGCAGGATTGAAACACAAACCGTAGTAAACGAGAAGTTTACTGATCAAGATAATTTTATTATTTTGCATGACCGGTTGGGCCATCCTGGTTTTACTATGATGCGTAAAATAATTGAGAATGCATATGGACATTCAATGAAGAACCAAATTTTTTTGTAATTTAAGGAATTCTGTTGTGTTGCAGTTCTCAGGGAAAATTAATTATTAAACAATCAACGATTAAAGTTAGGATGGAATCCCTTTCATTTCTGAAACGTATACAGGGTGATATATGTGGGGCCATTCACCCTCCATGTGGACCATTCAGATATTATATGATTTTGGTATATGCATCTACAAGATGGCCATATGTGTGCTTATTATCAAAATTTTAGATTGTGAAATTAAGAAAATTCGTCTTGGTAATGCTAGTGAGTTTATATCCCGCGTCTTTAATGATTATTGTATATCAACTGGGATAACAAATTTGAGCATCCGGTTGCTCATGTTCATACTCAAAATGGTCTAGCGGAATCATTGATCAAACGCCTCCAATTAATTGCTAGACCAATGCTTATGAGAATAAAACTTTCAATTTCAGTATGGGGTCGTGCTATTTTGCATGCAACAACAATTGTGCGGATAAGACCCACGAGTTATCTTAAAGTCTCTCATTACAATTGGCTTTTGGTCATGAGCCAAATATTTTCCATCTTAGAATCTTTATTTGTGCGATAAATATTTTAATTGCTCCACCACATTGCACAAAGATGGGTCCCCAAAGAAGGTTGGGGATATATGTTAGGGTATGAATCTCCTTCTATTATAAAATATCTAGAACCTATGACTAGAGATTTATTTACGGTAAGATTTTTTGATTGTCATTTTGATGAATCAGTATACCCAACATTAGGGGGAGAAAATAAGCTGCAGAAAAAGGAGATAGATTGGAATGCATTATCACTCTCTCATTTAGATCCTCAAACAAATCATTGTGAACAAGAGGCTCAAAAGATAATTCATTTAAAAAAATATTGTAAATCAATTGCCAGATGCATTCGCTGACCTACCAAGGGTGACTAAGTCACATATTCCAGCTGGTAATGCTCCAATTCGAGTTGATATCCCGGTAGGATAATCAATTAAAACAAATGAGTCTAAGCCACAATTGAAACGTGATAGACCAATCGGTTCTAAAGATAAAAATCCTAGAAGAAGAAAAGGAGTAAATGATCAAAGTGATTATAATACGGAGGCAGTGGCTCAAGAAGATAACAGAGACATAATAAATGATAAGATCTCAAGGTAGGTTTAGGTACCCGAAAATAATGAGAATGGAGAGATCTCAATAAATTTTGTCTCAACGGAAAAAGATGGAACCGAAATAATATTATTATCGATAACGTTTTTTTCTTACAATGTTGCTGTTAAAATAATGCAACAAGATGAGGATCTTGAACCAAAATCTGTCGATGAATGTAGACAGAGAAATAATTGGCCAAAATGGAACGACACTATCTAGGCAGAATTAACTTCACTTAAAAACGTGAAGTCTTCGGACCTAAAGTTCGAACACTTGAAGGAATTAAGCCAGTAGGGTACAAATGGATTTTTGTACGAAAACAAAATGATAAAAATGAAGTCGTTAGATATAAAGCGCAACATGTTGCACAAGGATTTTCACAAAGACATGACATTGATTATATGGAGACATATTCTCCTATGGTGGATGTTATCACGTTCAGGTATCTTATAAATCTGACAATGTATGAAAAACTTAATTTCCGTCTAATGGATGTTGTCACTGCCTATTTGTATGGATCATTAGACAATGAAATTTTTATGTAAATTCAGAAGTATTTAAAGTGCCTGAAGCATATAAAAGTTTTCGAGAAACTTGTTCAATAAAGCGTCAGAAATCCTTATACGGATTGAAACAGTCAGGGCGCTTGTGGTATAATTGCTTGAGTGAGTACCTGTTGAAAGAGTGGTACAAAAATGATTCAATTTATCCATTCGTCTTTATAAAAAGGTCTGGATCTGAATTTGTTATAATCGTCGTATATGTTGATGATTTAAATATCACTAGAACTTCTGGTGGTTCCTAAAGCAGTAGACTGTTTAAAGAAAGAATTTGAAATGAAAGATCTTGGAAAGATAAAATTTTGTCTCGGTCTACAAATTGAGTATCTGAAAGATGGAATTTTTGTCCATCAATCAGCATACATCGAAAAGATTTTAAAGCGATTCAATATGGATAAAGCAAATCCATTGAGTACCCAGATGGTTGTGAAATCACTCGATATAAATAAAGATCCATTTTGACCTCATGAAACTAATGAACGTGTGGGTCCTGAAATACCATATCTTAGTGCAATTGGGGCATTAATATATCTTGCCAATAATTCTCGACCAGATATAGCTTTCTCTGTATACTTATTAGCAAGATTTAGTTCTTCCCCAACACAAAGACACTGGAATGGTATTAAGCATATACTCAGATACTTGCGAGGGACCATAGACATGGGTTTATTCTATTCAAATGAATCCAAGTCAACATTAGTTGGTTATGCAGATGCAGGATATTTATCTGATCCACATAAAGCTCGATGTCAGACATGCTACTTATTTACATGTGGAGGTATAACCATATCATGGCGTTCAACGAAACATACTATAGTTGTTACTTCTTCAAATCATGTAGAGATAATAGCCATTAATGAAGCAAGTCGAGAATGCATATGTGCTTGAAATATTACATGCTCCTTCCTCTGTCTTATACTACACAAGTATTAGCAGGATTGAAACACAAACCGTAGTAAACGAGAAGTTTACTGATCAAGATAATTTTATTATTTTGTATGACCGGTTGGGCCATCCTGGTTTTACTATGATGCGTAAAATAATTGAGAATGCATATGGACATTCAATGAAGAACCAAATTTTTTTGTAATTTAAGGAATTCTCTTGTGTTGCAGTTCTCAGGGAAAATTAATTATTAAACAATCAACGATTAAAGTTAGGATGGAATCCCTTTCATTTCTGAAACGTATACAGGGTGATATATATGGGGCCATTCACCCTCCATGTGGACCATTCAGATATTATATGATTTTGGTATATGCATCTACAAGATGGCCATATGTGTGCTTATTATCAAAATTTTAGATTGTGAAATTAAGAAAATTCGTCTTGGTAATGCTAGTGAGTTTATATCCCGCGTCTTTAATGATTATTGTATATCAACTGGGATAACAAATTTGAGCATCCGGTTGCTCATGTTCATACTCAAAATGGTCTAGCGGAATCATTGATCAAACGCCTCCAATTAATTGCTAGACCAATGCTTATGAGAATAAAACTTTCAATTTCAGTATGGGGTCGTGCTATTTTGCATGCAACAACAATTGTGCGGATAAGACCCACGAGTTATCTTAAAGTCTCTCATTACAATTGGCTTTTGGTCATGAGCCAAATATTTTCCATCTTAGAATCTTTATTTGTGCGATAAATATTTTAATTGCTCCACCACATTGCACAAAGATGGGTCCCCAAAGAAGGTTGGGGATATATGTTAGGGTATGAATCTCCTTCTATTATAAAATATCTAGAACCTATGACTAGAGATTTATTTACGGTAAGATTTTTTGATTGTCATTTTGATGAATCAGTATACCCAACATTAGGGGGAGAAAATAAGCAGCTGAAAAAGGAGATAGATTGGAATGCATTATCACTCTCTCATTTAGATCCTCAAACAAATCATTGTGAACAAGAGGCTCAAAAGATAATTCATTTAAAAAATATTGTAAATCAATTGCCAGATGTATTCGCTGACCTACCAAGGGTGACTAAGTCACATATTCTAGCTGGTAATGCTCCAATTCGAGTTGATATCCCGACAGGATAATCAATTAAAACAAATGAGCCTAAGCCACAATTGAAACGTGATAGACCAATCAGTTCTAAAGATAAAAATCCTAGAAGAAGAAAAGGAGTAAATGATCAAAGTGATTATAATGCGGAGGCAATGGCTCAAGAAGATAAAAGAGACATAATAAATGATAAGATCTCAAGGGAGGTTCAGGTACTCGAAAATAATGAGAATGGAGAGATCTCAATAAATTTTGTCTCAACGAAAAAAGATGGAACCGAAATAATATTGTTATCGATAACGTTTTTTCTTACAATGTTGTTGTTAAAATAATGCAACAAGATGAGGATCTTGAACCAAAACCTGTCGATGAATGTAGACAGAGAAATAATTGGCCAAAATGGAACGACATTATCTAGGCAGAATTAACTTCACTTAAAAACGTGAAGTCTTCGGACCTAAAGTTCGAACACTTGAAGGAATTAAGCCAGTAGGGTACAAATGGATTTTTGTACGAAAACGAAATGATAAAAATGAAGTCGTTAGATATAAAGCGCAACATGTTGCACAAGGATTTTCACAAAGACATGACATTGATTATATGGAGACATATTCTCCTATGGTGGATGTTATCACGTTCAGGTATCTTATAAATCTGACAATGTATGAAAAACTTGATTTCCGTCTAATGGATGTTGTCACTGCCTATTTGTATGGATTATTAGACAATAAAATTTTTATGTAAATTCAGAAGTATTTAAAGTGCCTGAAGCATATAAAAGTTTTCGAGAAACTTGTTCAATAAAGCGTTAGAAATCCTTATACAGATTGAAACAGTCAGGACGCTTGTGGTATAATTGCTTGAGTGAGTACCTGTTGAAAGAGTGGTACAAGAATGATTCAATTTATCCATGTGTCTTTATAAAAAGGTCTGGATCTGAATTTGTTATAATCGTCGTATATGTTGATGATTTAAATATCACTAGAACTTCTGGTGGTTCCTAAAGCAGTAGACTGTTTAAAGAAAGAATTTGAAATGAAAGATCTTGGAAAGACAAAATTTTGTCTCGGTCTACAAATTGAGTATCTGAAAGATGGAATTTTTGTCCATCAATCAGCATACATCGAAAAGATTTTAAAGCGATTCAATATGGATAAAGCAAATCCATTGAGTACCCAGATAGTTGTGAAATCACTTGATATAAATAAAGATCCATTTTGATCTCATGAAACTAATGAACGTGTGGGTCCTGAAATACCATATCTTAGTGCAATTGGGGCATTAATATATCTTGCCAATAATTCTCGACCAGATATAGCTTTCTCTGTATACTTATTAGCAAGATTTAGTTCTTCCCCAACACAAAGACACTGGAATGGTGTTAAGCATATACTTAGATACTTGCGAGGGACCATAGACATGGGTTTATTCTATTCAAATGAATCCAAGTCAACATTAGCTGGTTATGCAGATGCAGGATATTTATCTGATCCACATAAAGATCGATCTCAGACATGCTACTTATTTACATGTTGAGATATAACCATATCATGGCGTTCAACGAAACATACTATAGTTGTTACTTCTTCAAATCATGTAGAGATAATAGCCATTAATGAAGCAAGTCGAGAATGCATATGTGCTTGAAATATTACATGCTCCTTCCTCTGTCTTATACTACACAAGTATTAGCAGGATTGAAACACAAACCGTAGTAAACGAGAAGTTTACTGATCAAGATAATTTTATTATTTTGCATGACCGGTTGGGCCATCCTGATTTTACTATGATGCATAAAATAATTGAGAATGCATATGGACATTCAATGAAGAACCAAATTTTTTTGTAATTTAAGGAATTCTGTTGTGTTGCAGTTCTCAGGGAAAATTAATTATTAAACAATCAACGATTAAAGTTAGGATGGAATCCCTTTCATTTCTGAAACGTATACAGGGTGATATATGTGGGGCCATTCACCCTCCATGTGGACCATTCAGATATTATATGATTTTGGTATATGCATCTACAAGATGGCCATATGTGTGCTTATTATCAAAATTTTAGATTGTGAAATTAAGAAAATTCGTCTTGATAATGCTAGTGAGTTTATATCCCGCGTCTTTAATGATTATTGTATATCAACTAGGATAATAAATTTGAGCATCCGGTTGCTCATGTTCATACTCAAAATGGTCTAGCGGAATCATTGATCAAACGCCTCCAATTAATTGCTAGACCAATGCTTATAAGAATAAAACTTTCAATTTCAGTATGGGGTCGTGCTATTTTGCATGCAACAACAATTGTGCGGATAAGACCCACGAGTTATCTTAAAGTCTCTCATTACAATTGGCTTTTGGTCATGAGCCAAATATTTTCCATCTTAGAATCTTTATTTGTGCGATAAATGTTTCAATTGCTCCACCACATTGCACAAAGATGGGTCCCCAAATAAGGTTGGGGATATATGTTAGGTATGAATCTCCTTCTATTATAAAATATCTAGAACCTATGACTAGAGATTTATTTACGGTAAGATTTTTTGATTGTCATTTTGATGAATCAGTATACCCAACAATAGGGGGAGAAAATAAACAGCTGAAAAAGGAGATAGATTGGAATGCATTATCACTCTCTCATTTAGATCCTCAAACAAATCATTGTGAACAAGAGGCTCAAAAGATAATTCATTTATAAAATATTGTAAATCAATTGTCAGATGCATTCGCTGACCTACCAAGGGTGACTAAGTCACATATTCCAGCTGGTAATGCTCCAATTCGAGTTGATATCCCGGTAGGATAATCAATTAAAACAAATGAGTCTAAGCCACAATTGAAACGTGATAGACCAATCGGTTCTAAAGATAAAAATCCTAGAAGAAGAAAAGGAGTAAATGATCAAAGTGATTATAATACGGAGGCAGTGGCTCAAGAAGATAACAGAGACATAATAAATGATAAGATCTCAAGGTAGGTTTAGGTACCCGAAAATAATGAGAATGGAGAGATCTCAATAAATTTTGTCTCAACGGAAAAAGATGGAACCGAAATAATATTATTATCGATAACGTTTTTTTCTTACAATGTTGCTGTTAAAATAATGCAACAAGATGAGGATCTTGAACCAAAATCTGTCGATGAATGTAGACAGAGAAATAATTGGCCAAAATGGAACGACACTATCTAGGCAGAATTAACTTCACTTAAAAACGTGAAGTCTTCGGACCTATAGTTCGAACACCTGAAGGAATGAAGCCAGTAGGGTACAAATGGATTTTTGTACGAAAGCGAAATGATAAAAATGAAGTCGTTAGATATAAAGCGCAACATGTTGTACAAGGATTTTCACAAAGACATGACATTGATTATATGGAGACATATTCTCCTATGGTGGATGTTATCACGTTCAGGTATCTTATAAATCTGACAATGTATGAAAAACTTGATTTTCGTCTAATGGATGTTGTCACTGCCTATTTGTATGGATCATTAGACAATGAAATTTTTATGTAAATTCAGAAGTATTTAAAGGACTGAAGCATATAAAAGTTTTCGAGAAACTTGTTCAATAAAGCTTCAGAAATCCTTATACGGATTGAAACAGTCAGGACTCTTGTGGTATAATTGCTTGAGTGAGTACCTGTTGAAAGAGTGGTACAAGAATGATTCAATTTGTCCATGTGTCTTTATAAAAAGGTTTGGATCTGAATTTGTTATAATCGTCGTATATGTTGATGATTTAAATATCACTAGAACTTCTGGTGGTTCTTAAAGCAGTAGACTGTTTAAAGAAAGAATTTGAAATGAAAGATCTTGGAAAGACAAAATTTTGTCTCGGTCTACAAATAGAGTATCTGAAAGATGGAATTTTTGTCCATCAACCAGCATACATCGAAAAGATTTTAAAGCGATTCAATATGGATAAAGCAAATCCATTGAGTACCCAGATGGTTGTGAAATCACTCGATATAAATAAAGATCCATTTTGACCTCATGAAACTAATGAACTTGTGGGTCCTGAAATACCATATCTTAGTGCAATTGGGGCATTAATATATCTTGCCAATAATTCTCGACCAGATATAGCTTTCTCTGTAAACTTATTAGCAAGATTTAGTTCTTCCCCAACACAAAGACACCGGAATGGTGTTAAGCATATACTCAGATACTTGCGAGGGACCATAGACATGGGTTTATTCTATTCAAATGAATCCAAGTCAACATTAGTTGGTTATGCAGATGCAGGATATTTATCTGATCCACATAAAGCTCGATGTCAGACATGCTACTTATTTACATATGGAGGTATAACCATATCATGGCGTTCAACGAAACATACTATAGTTGTTACTTCTTCAAATCATGTAGAGATAATAGCCATTAATGAAGCAAGTCGAGAATGCATATGGTTGAGATCATGTCACGACCCAGAATTCCCACTTTCGGGACCATGATGGCACCTAACATCTCACTCGCTAGGCGAGCTAATGTTAGAATAATTCTTTTGCCAATTTTTAAACACTTCGAACAATTTAACCAGTTAAACATAAATGAAACTAAAACAAATACGAAATAGCATAATAACCCAATTATCTAAGTACAACCCGGATCTGGAGTCACAAGTACACGAGCTTCTAGAGGTTCTACAAATAGAGTCTGAAATAAATACAACTGTCTCGAATGAAATGAATAGTAAATAAGGAAAGAGGAAGGGGACTTCAAGGTCTGTGGACGCCAACAGATCTACCTCGAGTCTCCAAATAAGCTAATCTGAGCTGATGTACCTCACGGACAGGTGGGACCAGTACCAATATCTGTACAAAAAGTGTAGAGTGTAGTATGAGTACAACCGACCCAATGTACTCCGTAAGTGTCGAGCCTAACCTCGACGAGGTAAAGACGAGGCTAGGACAGGATACCCACGTAATTAAACATGTACAAATGAAGATACACGTGAAACATGATTTAAATAGAGATTAAACACGTACTAGTGAGAGGGAACATGCGAAGGGGAACATGATACGATAGCTATAACAAGAATGTCAACATAAGACAGTCAAGTAAATCACCAACCAATGAAAACGGGTAACATAATGAATAAAGATTGCACGGCATCACCCAGCGTGCTTTTACTCTCAACCTCACCATGAAACAATAATAATAGCATAGCACCACCCTTTGTGCTTTTACTCTCAATCTCTCCATGAAATGATAAATATGGCACGACATTAACCTTCGTGCTTTTACTCTGAATTTCGTCATGAAATGATAAATACGGCACGTCATCACCCTTTGTGCTTTAAATCTCTTCCTCACTATGTATTAATCAATAAATGAAATAATAATCGCCACGACATCACCCTTCGTGCTTTAACACTCTCCCTTACCATGTAGCAATGAATATATAATATTTGGGAGGGAGAATAATAAGAACAAACCTTACGTCAACAACGGTTCCAAAATACCAAACCTCAACTTCCAAAAGTACTCAATTATAACAAAAAGTTCATAAATGCGGAAAGAACGATCAATTAAGAAATAAACTAGTCTAAGCATGGATATCATAATCAAAGAAGGAAATAAATTACAAGGAAACAAGTCTTACATGCATGCTTTAACCCAACAACAATGCATAAGTACTCGTCACCTCATACATACGTTGTACCCAAACATTTAAACACGTAGCAAATAGGCAAATAAGTCCTAATCCCTTAAGTTAAGGTTAACCACGATACTTACCTCGCTCCAAAATCGACTCAAAGTCCAACCACAGCCTTGCCTTTCGAACCAGTCTCCGAACCAACCAAATCTAATAATTTATTAACTAAACGATTCAAAATAAACCTTAGGAACTACCCACGAATGAAAGAGGTTCAATTTAGGTCATCACTGAAAAAGTCAACAAAAGTCAATCCTAGGTCCACTTGGTCCAAACCCAAAATTCGGACCAAAACCTGATTACTCATTCACCCCCGAGCCCGGTTATGTACTTTGTTTCGAAATCCAACCTCAATTTGAGGTCTAAATTTTAATTTTACAAAAATTTCTAATTCTACCCAAATTCTCAATTTCTACCATGAAAATTTTAAATTTAAGGTTGAAATCTTATGAAATGTAATGGGTAGTTGAAAGAAAGTAGGTTAGAGTCATTTACCAATGAATTGGGGAAGAAGAGCTCTTGGAAAATCGCCTCTAAGGTTTTTAGGGTTGAGAATTTGAAAGAATGAGCTAAAATCCCATTTTTCCCTTCTTAAGTCGAGGCGCATGTGTCGCAATTGTGACTTGGGGTTCGCAATTGCGAACCCCGCAAATGCGAGAAATCCTTCGCAATTGCGAATGTCCCCCATCTCTGCTACCATCGCAAATGCGATGGTTTTGTTCGCAATTGTAAACTTGGGACTTCCGCAATTGTGACCCTTTCATCGCAATTGCGAACCACTCCCCCCCAGTACTACTTTGTAAATGCAGACCTAACAGGAACCTTAACAGTTTGCAAATGCGAACATGGACCTCGCAATTACGAGATCAGAGGCTGCACCAGAACCAAACTTCACCATCAATGCTTCTAAGTCCAAAATCACTCTGTAGCCTATCTGAAACTCACCCAAGCCCTCGGGTCTTCAAGACAAACATGCACACAAGTCCAAAAACGCCATACGAACTCGCTCGCGTAATCAATACACCAAAATAATACCTAGAACTACGAATCGAATACCAAATCAAATGAAATTTTCAATGAAACTTAAGAATTTCTATTTTAACAACCGGACGTTCGAATCATGTCAATTCAACTCCGTTTTGCGCCAAACTTTGCAGACAAGTCATAAATATAGTAATGAACTTATACCAAGCTACGGAACCAAAATCCGGACCTGGTAGTGACAAAGTCAAACTTCGGTCAAATTCATAAATTCTTTAAACCTTTAAACTTCAAATTTTTATCAAATTTTGATAACTCGAGCTAGGGACCTCCGAATTCGATTTCGGACATACTCCCAAGTCCCAAATCACGATACGGATCCACCGAGACCCTCAAAATATGGATTCGGGTCTGTTTGCTCAAAACACTGACCGAAGTCTTCTCAAATGGTTTTTTATGGCACGAATTCATATTTTAATCAATTTTTTACATAAGAGCCTTCCGGAAAAAGACTCGGACTGCGCACGCAAATTGACAAATGCTAAAATGAGCTATTTGAGGTCTCAAAACACAGAATTAAGGGTTAAAACTCTAGATGACCTATTGGGTCATTACATTCTCTACCCAGGGGCGGCCCTTCCATAAAGCAAGTAAAGCAACTGTTTTAGGCCTCATATTTGTGGGGTCCCCATTTTTTGTTACACCTAATAGGCTATTTATAAATTTAAAAAAAGGTTCTGTGAAGTAGAAAAGTTTGATTTCTTTCTTTAACAAGTAGAGAGAAGAAGAATTTGCAACTGCTATGATTTCTGCTAAGAAAATTGCACTTGAAATGAATATTGAACCCGAAATTCATAAGAAACGTGTGATATATAGTAAGTACCAATTTGATGAGAATGTTGATAATAAAATCTCAAAATCTTTCGAAGAGTACTTTGGATTTGATTACTTTATACATAGTAGACAAGGCTATTTTTTTCACTTCGAAAAAAATTTAAACAATTCGAAGCATATGAAAATATTTTGATTTTCTATTTAGCGGTAAAAATTAAGATCACTAGATAATGGAAATTTGAAAAAATACTGCCTTAATCTTGAATTTTCCTTAACACATAATAATCAATTCGATATTGGTGGAGATTTATTTTAGAAATTAAAAATATTAAGGAAAATAGTACAATTAGAAGATAACAACGTAATTGATACACTCTGTCAAAAAAGGATTTGATTCTTTTTCCAATGACTATATTGCTTATGGAATAATGTTAATAACTCATGTTACTGTCACTTCAGCGGAAAAAAAATTCAAAATTAAAATTGATAAAATCTTTCCTAAGATCAACAATGTCTCAAGAAAGGTTAAATGGATTAGCTATATTGTCAATTAAGAAAGACTTACTAGGAGTTATTGATTATAAGAAAATTATTAATAACTTTGTATCTAAAGAAAAATAGACTTCAAATAAATAAATAAATATATTTTTTTTTAAAAGTTAAGGCCCCTCATAAAGTTTGGCTTTAGGCCACAAAACTCGTCGTGCCGCCCCTGTCTCTACCTCTAAAACAAACGTTCGTCCTCGAACGGACATAGAAAAGTACCTAGACTGGTGAAAAGGTGTGGATATCTACTCTGCATGTCCGACTCAGACTCCCAAGTGGCTGCCTCGACTGGCTGACCTCTCCACTGCACTTGAACTGAAGGATAACTCTTAGACCTCAACTATCGAACATGCCGGGCTAGAATAGTCACCGGCTCCTCCTCATAAGTCAAATCCTTGTCCAATTGGACTAAGCTGATATCTAACACATGTGACAGATCACCGTGATACTTCCAGAGCATAGACATATGGAACACCGGATGGACTACTGATAAACTAGGTGGCAATGCAAGCATGTAAGCCACCTCACCCACTCTCTCAAGAATCTCGAAGGGTCTGATATACCTAGGGCTCAACTTGCCCTTCTTCCCAAATATCATCACACCATTCATGAGTGAAAATCGGAGCAATACCCTCACTCCGACCATGAATGCAATATCACAAACTCGACGGTCGGCATAAATCTTCTGCCTAGACTGAGCTGTGCGAAGTCAATCCTGAATAATCTTGACCTTATCCAAAGCATCATGTACCAAATCTGTACCCAACAACCGAGCCTCCCCCGACTCAAACCATCCAACTGGCGATCGGCACCGCCTCTCGTATAATGCCTCATAGGGATCCATCTGAATGCTCGACTGGTAACTGTTGTTGTAGGCAAACTCCGCAAGTGGCAAGAACTGATCCCAAGAACCCCCGAAATCTATAACATAGGCGCGAAACATATCCTCCAATATCTGAATAGTGCACTTGCCATGTCCGTCCATCTAGGGATGAAATGATATGCTCAACTCAACCTGCGTGCCCAACTCACGCTATACTGCCCTCCAGAATTGCGAGGTAAACTACGTACCTCGATCAGAAATGATAGACACGGGCACACTGTGAAGACGAACGATCTCACGGATGTAGATCTCAGCCAACCGCTCTAAAGAATAGGTAACTACCACAAGAATGAAATGCTCTGACTTGGTCAGCCTATCCTCAATGACCCATACCGCGTCGAACTTCCTTTGAGTTCGTGGGAGTCCAACAACAAAATCTATAGTGATACGCTCCCACTTCCACTCGGGAATATCTAACTTCTGAATCAAACCAGCAGGTCTCTGATGTTCGTACTTAACTTGTTGATAATTTAGACACCGAGCTACATATACAACTATATCCTTCTCCATCCTTCTCTATAAATAATGTTGTCATAAGTCCTCATACATCTTGGCGGCACCCGGATGAATAAAATACCGGGAACTGTGGGTCTCCTCAAGAATCAACTCACGAAGCCCATCCACATTGGGCACACAAATACGACCTTGCATTCTCAAAACCCCATCATCTCCAACAGTAACCTCCTTGGCACCACCATGTTGAACTGTGTCCCTGAGGACAAGCAAATGAGGGTCATCATACTACCGCTCTCTGATGCGCTCATACATGGAAGACCGAGCTATTATACAAGCTAGAACACGACTAGGCTATGAAACATCCACCCTCACGAACTGATTGTCCAAAGCCTTAACATTTGTAGCAAGAGTCCTCTTACCAATTGGAATATATGCAAGGCTGCCCATACTCACTGACTTTCTACTCAAGGCCTAGGGATGATACAAAATAGTGATATCATAGTCTTTCAACAGCTCCAACCATTTCCTTTGCCTCAAATTGAGATCCTTTTGTTTGAATAAATACTATAGACTCTGATGGTCTATGAATACCTCGCACGATGCGTCGTAAAAATAGTGCCTCCAAATCGTCAGCGCATGAACAATGGTTTCTAACTCTATGTCATGAACATGGTAATTCTTCTCATGAACCTTCAACTACCGCGACACATATGCAATCACCCTGCCATCCTGCATCAATACTGCACCGAGCCCAATACGAGATGCATCACAATACACCGTGTAAGATCCTGAACTTGTGGGCAACACCAACACTGGCGCCGTAGTCAAAGCAGTCTTGAGCTTCTGAAAGATCAACTCACACTTGTCTGACCATCTGAACGGGGCACCCTTCTGGGTCAGTCTGGTCACTGGGTTTGCTATAGATGAAAACCCCTCCACGAACCAGTGGTAGTAACCCGCCAAACCCAGGAAAATCTAGATCTCTGTAGCTGAAGTGGGTCTAGGCCAGTTCTGAACTGCCTCAACCTTCTTAGGATCCACCTTTATGCCCTTTGCCGATACGACGTGCCCCAAGAAGGCGACCGAGTCTAACCAAAACTTGCACTTTGAAAACTTGGCATACAACTGGCTGGCTCTCAGAGTCTGAAGTACAATCCGAAGATGTTGCTCGTGCTCCTCTCGACTGCGGGAGTAGATCAAGATGTCATAAATAAATACAATCATGAAGGAATCCAAGTAGGGCTTGAACACCCGGTTCATCAAATCCATAAATGTTGTTGGGGAATTTGTCAAGCCAAATGACATCACTAGAAACTCATAATGCCCATACCGAGTTTGAAAAGCTGTCTTAGGGACATCGGATGCCTTGATCTTCAATTGATGGTAGCCAGACCTCAAATCAATCTTTGAAAACACCTTGGCACCCTGAAACTGATCAAATAAGTCATCAATCCTCGTCAATATACTTGTTCTTGATGGTGACTTTGTTCAACTGCCAATAATGTATGCACATCCTGATCGATCCATCTTTCTTCTTCACGAACAACACAGGTGCACCCCAGGGCAAGACACTAGGTCTAATGAAGCCCTTATCAAGCAAATCTTGCAACTGCTCCTTCAATTCTTTCAACTTTGGCGGGGCCATACAGTATGAAGGAATAGAAATGGGCTGAGTGCCCGGAGCCAAATTAATATAGAAGTCAATATCACTATCAAGTGGCATCCCCGGCATATCTGCAGGAAACACCTCTAGGAACTCACGAACAATTGGTACTGAATCCATGGAAGGAACCTCCGCACTAGAATCTCGGACATAATCCAGATAAGCTAGACACCCCTTCTCGACCATACGTTGAGCCTTCACATAAGAGATAACTTTGTTGGTAAAATGTCTAAGAGTCCCCCTCCACTCTAATCGAGGCAACCCCGGCAAGGCTAAGGTCACCGTCTTAGCGTGGCAATCCAATATAGCATGATAAGGTGACAACCAATCCATACCCAAGATGACATCAAATCTACCATATCAAGAAGTAAAATATCTAAGTTAGTCTCAAGACTCCCAATAGTAACCACACACGAATGATAGACACAATCTACAATAATAAAATCTCCCACAGGTGTGGACATAAACATAGGAGCACTCAAAGAATCACGAGGCACAACCACATATGAAGAAAAATAGGATAACACGTAGGAATAAGTAGAGCCTTATTCAAATATCACTGAAGATGGCAAACTGGAACAATACCTGTGATGACAGCGTCACATGACTTAGCCTCAGGCCTAGCTGGGAAAGCATAACACTGAGGTTGGGCCCCACCACTCTGAACCATGTATCTACGAAGGCCTCTAACTGGCTGACCTCCACCTCTAACAGCCTGACCTCCATCTCTTGCTGTCTGACCTCCGCCTCTAGCTGGTTGAGCGGGCGGTGAAGCAACCGGTACTAGAACCTTAGCACGAGAACCCTGTTGTTGTGTGTTGCTCTGTGCCCGGGGGGGAAAATCTAGTAATATGCCTCGAATCACCACAAATATAACATGACCTCGACTGATGTGACTGTTGACCTTGGAACTGACCTTGCCGACCTGGGTAACCACCCTGAAAACTCTGGAGCGGAGGTGCACTAATAGGAGCTGGTGGTGCACTGTAGGCTAGCTGGTCGGGATGAGACATATGAGGGCCGCGACTACCTGAAAGCACTATGAGATGCCTGAAGTGTTGACTAAAATGGCCTGGGAGGATGGCCCCTACCAAAAGTACCCCTGCCTCAAGATGAGGCACCACTGAAACCACCAGAATGACGAGGCCTCTTATTAGACCCCTGCCCTCTCTCCTGTGCAAGAACCATCTCGATCCACCTAGCAACATTTGTAGCCGTCTGAAAGGAAATCTCACCACTGCTCTCCTTGGACATCTGTATCCTAAAAGGGTGAGTGAGTCCATAAATAAACCTCATCACCCTCTCCCTCT
Organism: Nicotiana tabacum; assembly: GCF_000715075.1. Taxonomy (NCBI): domain Eukaryota; kingdom Viridiplantae; phylum Streptophyta; class Magnoliopsida; order Solanales; family Solanaceae; genus Nicotiana; species Nicotiana tabacum. Next base: position 109,735,591 of record NC_134088.1, on the reverse strand, counting down.
CTCTCTCTCTCTCTCTATCTATCTCTATCTCTCAGTAGAAAGCAAGATAAGGGCATGACGAGCTAGATCCACAAAACAGGTCTCGTACCGAGTAACAGTCATACTGCCCTGCTTTAGACGCTCAAACTGCCTACGGTAATCCTCTCTCAGTGTGATAGGGAGGAACTTCTAGAAATAGCTGAGAGAACTGGTCCCAAGTAAGTGCAGGCGACCCAGCTGGTCTGGTCAACAAATAATCTCTCCACCACCTCTTGGCGGAACCCGTCATCCGAAAAGTAGCAAAATCGACCCCATTGGTCTCAACTATACCCATGTTCCGCAGCACCTCATGGCAGCGGTCAAGATAATCCCATGGGTCCTCAGAAGGTGCACCACTAAAGTGAACTGGAAAGACCTTTTAAACTTGTCCAGTCTCATTAAGCCCTCAGAAGACATGGTGGGCCTATCATCGGCCTATGTCGCAACAACCGACTGAACTACCCTAACTGGAAGGGCTGCTGGAGTCTGATACTAGGGAGTCATTTCCTCCGGAGTGTGAGTTGCAGGAGTCTGTGCTCCTCCCCCAACATGAGAGACGGTTGGTGCTACCGAAAATGTACCGGCCTGGGCTACACTCTCCATAAGGCCCACCAAACGGACTAGAGCATCCTGAAGCACTGGAGTGGCGATGAACCCCTCCGGGACCTGAGCAGGTCCAACATGTACAGTCTGAGTTGGAACCTCCTCATCCACCTGATGCTCCACTGCTGGTGCTGCTACTTGAGCTCTAGGCTGAGCTCTACCTCTAGTGCAACCTCGACCTCGACCTCTGTCCCTCGTAGAAGCTGTCACTAGGGGCTCCGACTGTTGTCCAACTGAAGATGTAGTACATGTCCTCGTCATCTACGAGAGAGCAAGAATAGAAGAGTTTAATCATCAATGATAGAATAAAATCGCACGACAGAGAACAATAGAAGTGAAATTGTTCCTAAACTCTATAGCCGCTAAAAGATAAGTACAGACATCTCTGTAATGATCCTCCAGACTCTACTAAGCCTGCTCGTGACTCGTGAGACCTAGGCAATCTAGTGCTCTAATACCAACATGTCGCGACCCGGAATTCTCACCTTCGGGACCGTGATGGCGCCTAACATCTCACTCGCTAGGCAAGCCAACGTTAGAGTAATTCTTTCGTCAATTTTTAAACACTTCGAACAATTTAACCAATTAAACAGAAATGAAACTAAAACAAATACGAAATAACATAATAACCCAATTATCTAAGTACAACCCGGATCTGTAGTCACAAGTACACGAGCTTCTAGAGGTTTTACGAATAGAGTCTGAAATAAATACAACTGTCTCGAATGAAATGAACAATAAATAAGGAAACTTTAAGGTCTACGGACGCCAACAGATCTACCTCGAGTCTCCAAATAAGCTAATTTGAGCTGATGCACCTCACGGACAGTTGGGATCAGCACCAAAATTTGCACAAGAAGTGCAGAGTGTAGTATGAGTACAACCGACACAATGTACTCCGTAAATATCGAGCCTAACCTCGACGACGTAGTGACGAGGCTATGACAGGACACCCACGTAATTAAACCTGTACAAACAAAGATATACGTGCAATATGAGAACAAATAGAGATTAAACACGTACTAGTGGGAGGGGACATGCGAAGGGGAACATGATACGATAGCTATAACAGGAATGTCAACATAAGACAGTCAAGTAAATCACCAACCAATGAAAACGGGTAACATAATGAATAAAGACTGCACGGCATCACCCATCGTACTACTACTCTCAACCTTACCATGAAACAATAATAATGGTACTGCATTACTCATCATGCTTTTACTCTCAGTCTCTCCATGAAATGATAAATACGACACGACATAACCCTTCATACTTTTACTCTCAATTCCGTCATGAAACGATAAATACGGTACGACATCACCCTTCGTGCTTTAACTCTCTTTCTCACTATGTATTAATCGATAAATGAAACAATAATCGGCACAGCATCACCCTTCATGCTTTAACACTCTCTCTTACCATGTAGCAATGAATATATAACATTTGGGAGGTAGAATAAGTAAGAACAAACCTTACGTCAACAACGGTTCCAAAATACCAAACCTCAACTTCCAAAAGTACTCAATTATCACAAATAGTTCATAAATGTGGAAAGAACGATCAATTAAGAAATAAACTAGTCTAAACATGGATAACATAATCAAAGAAGGAAATAAATTACAAGGAAACAAGTCTCACCCGCATGCTTTAACCCAACAACAATGCATAAGTACCCGTCACCTCACATATACGTTGTACCCAAATATTTAAACACGTAGCAAATAGGCAAACAAGTCCTAATCCCTTAAGTTAAGGTTAACCACAACACTTAGCTCTTTCCAAAATTGACTCAAAGTTCAACTACAACCTTGCCTTTCGAACCAGCCTCCGAGCCAACCAAATCTAGCAATTTATTAACCAAACGATTCAAAATAAGCCTTAGGAACTACCCACGAATGAAAAAGGTTCAATTTAGGTCATTATTGAAAAAGTCAACCCCGGGCTCGCTTGGTCCAAACCCGAAATTCGGACCAAAACTCGATTACTCATTCACCCTCGATCCCGGTTATGTACTTTGTTTCGAAATCCGACATCAATTTGAGATCTAAATTCCAATTTTACAAAAATCCCTAATTCTACCAAAATTTCCAATTTCTACCATGAAAATCCTAGATTTAAGGTTGAAATCTTATGAAATGTAATGGGTAGTTGAAAGAAAATAGGGTAGAGTCACTTACCAATGAATTGGGAAAGAAGTGCTCTTGGAAAAATCGCCTCTAAGGTTTTTAGGGTTGGGAATTTGAAAGAATGGGCTAAAATACCAATTTTCCCTTCTTAAGTCGAGGCACAGATGTCTCAATTGCGATTGCGAACCCCGCAAATGCGAGAAATCCTTCGTATTGCGAATGTCCCCCATCTCTGCTACCATCGCAAATGCGATGGTTTTGTTCGCAATTGCGAACTTCATAAATTCTTTAAACCTTTAAACTTCAAATTTTTAGCAAATTACGATTACTCGAGCTAGGGACCTCCAAATTCTATTCCGCGCATACGCCCAAGTCCCAAATCACGATACGGGCCCACCGGTACCATCAAAACATGGATCGGGGTCCGTTTGCTCAAAACGTTGACCGAAATCAACTCAAATGGATTTTTAAGGCACAAATTTACATTCTAATCAATTTTTCACATAAGAGCCTTCCGAAAAAAGATTGTGACCGCGCACGCAAATCGAGAAAGTCTAAAAGGAGCTTTTTAAATTCTCGGAACACAGAATTAAGGGTTAAAACTCTAAATGACATATCAGATCATCACATATCAATAACATAATACATTCATGAAATATGTAGTCTTTCTTTGAAACAAAAGATTCCAACAATAATATATGAAGATAATGCTGCAAGCTCAACTGAATATGGATGTCCATGTGTGTGTGAAATTGTGAATATCTTATGGATAGACTCTCATACTTTATGTCCATCCTGTGCACTATTTTACAATAATAAATCTTCAAATGTTATGCCTATAAAAGGTTGTGTAAATGGCAATGAAAGAACACATCGAAAAATTCCTTCTTTCTATCTCCGTTTCTTGTTTAAATTTTACTCAATTACTTTTATTTTATAGCAATTATCACTGTTTGCTTACTATATATTCTCTGTCTTTCCTTTTTTTTAAATAGAAAAACATATCGTAACAAAGAGAATGCGGGCAATATATAAGACAATTCGTCTTAATTACTTGACAAATTTACCGATTCACTATTTCACTTAAACATGATGAAAACCTTATATGATCGATTTTGATCAAGAAAGCGTCCTGGCCTATTCTGGTAACATAACTTAATTCTTTTAAGGTTTTATTATAACTAACATGAAAGGCTAAATAGTAGTGAGATGGAAGATAAATTAGATGGTTTATTTTAGTACGAAGTTAGTCAAGTTATGAAATTGGCACATTTTTTTCCTTAACCAACTCTAAGAGGGAACTCTTATATTCATTAAGATGGAACCATTCGGCCAGTTACACTAAAGATTGATCTTGTTACGAACTAAAATTTGGCTTTCACTGTGAAAAACTCGTAAGTATTTTCAATAATAAAAACGAATTAGTGGAACACATAGGTGATAGGACCCAAGTCATTTGAAGGATAAATGAAAACACAGAAATAAACTCCTTAGGTGGAGTAGAAAGTTAAAAAGGGAAAAGAGTAAAAGAAAACGTGGATTAACAGAAAGCAGTAAATCGAAATACAAAACTTTCCAGTAAAAAAAGGAAAAAAGTACTGTAATAAAAGCAAGGTGGAGTAAGATATTACAGTTAGCTTCGGGCATACGGCTTCCAACACATCTGACCAATAGTTCATCACTTTCCAGGTGACATACATCCCTCGCTTGACTCGCTTCCACGGTCAGTGCTCCGATCAATCTGCACCGGACCTAGGGTTCCGTATCCGGCCGGAGAATTCATCAACTCCGGATCTCTCCAATCGAACTTGTGGATCGCACAAGTAATTAAGCAAATTTGAGATGATTCAGTTGTAGCAGAAAAAGTGAACTGATTGAACTTGCTGTTGAGGACAAAAGTACATACAGAGAGAATTAGAAATGAGTGTGAGCCACGCGTCAGTGCATCCTGTCGACGCGCCGCCACTTCAAACGGAGGCAGCGAACGTGCCAAGAGTGAGGATGAAGGATGTACAAGGCATGCCTGGCACGATCGGCGGATTCTTCTTACGGTTCGCGCAGTTCGTGTTTGCTGTTGTCGCTCTTTGCGTCATGGCTACCACCGGTGATTTTCCTTCCGTCACTGCTTTCTGGTAATTTTTTAAAATTTCTGTTTCAATCATATTTTGATGATCGTGTATTAATTAGATGCTTAATTAAGGCGGATTGCGAATGCTAGTAGTATTATTGAGTTCATATTGGAGTGTTATGTTTTATCGCTGAGTTTGGGGTTTTCCAGCTAAACTTACTGGATGTTTCAGTTCAAATTGTCAATAAAATGAATTAGAATGTGCTGATTTTAGATGATCATAAAGTATGTGATATGTATTTGCATAATATTGGCATGAAATGAGTTTAAATGGAGTAATGTTTGTTAGTGAGGATTGACCTCAACTTGTTTGTGACCAAGGCGTAGTTGTTGTTGCTGTTGTTTTATAAAGTATGTGATATGTGGTGTATAATATATATAGAACAATTGTGCCTGGTAGAATAAGAAAGTCATAAAAATATGCAGGTTCAGTTGTACCATTTTTTTTCTTCTCATTTTGCTTGGAGATGGGGTAGTGGAATTCTGGTGGAGCATGTGTTATTCTCCACTTTATATGCAAAAATTTCCAGCCTACAAAGCCTATAATTGTTATAGGAAGTATCGATCTATTAGTTAGCAAGTCAATGTGGTATTTGTGGAGTGGAGACCAAGAGGTCTTAGCCTCTCAGGTTCAAATCCCCATTATAAAGGTGATACCCAGCTTATTTATTAAAATGAATATTTCCTCACAAGTGTATGCCAGAGGATATTAGTTTGTAATAGATGGTGCTGTGAAAATATGATAAATATCCTCCTAGAAGGAACAGATAATTTGCCGGCAGAGTATGGTTGTCCTTATCTGTAAAATTTGAAGATCAAATAAAGATTTTGTATATTGTAAGGGACCTTGCTTGTTTCATAAAATTGATTTCTGTCACATTATCTCATCGGATGGCCATTCGAATCAGCTAGATTTTGTTCATTCTGTAGTTAACATAGATCCTGTATTGCCTAAACATGCTAGACAATCATGTGATATTTTCATCTACTTTAAGTCAACCAATTGGAGCTGCAAATGCTGACAATAATTCATCACCTCTTTCTTAAAAATTAGGACGTCCTCTGTAAACTTGAATGAAGGAAATCTAACAACTCTTTTCTTTTAGATGGTATTTCATATTTTGGCTTCTATCTTCATAAGTCTATATCTTTGGGCCCTTTAAGCAAGTACATGGTTACTTGGATGTTGTTTTGCTTTATAATGAATTATTCGTCTGATCTGGTTTCCCAGTTACCTTGTTGCTGCTGCTGGCTTGCAGAGCTTATGGAGCTTGTCTCTAGGAGTTCTTGACATCTATGCTCTTCTTGTTGGACGGTGCTTGCAAAGTTCTCAGATTGTGAGCTTATTTGCAGTTGGTGATGGGGTAAGTTTCAAAACAACCACTTGAACATGTTAATGTAACTGAGCTAATTAAAAAATGAAGGGGTTTATTGTAGTATGCTTGTACCATAAAGAAGATGTATGTGAACTTGACAAACATTCTGATTTCTATGTGAGACACAAAAAAGAATCTAGCGTAGAGAATTGATAGCTTTTGCATAGAGACTGATACAATCAGACGTGCAAGGACTTGGCACAAAAGCTAGCTATTGCAATTGATCCAAATATATGAGTGCCGTGGCTTCCTTTCGTTTGATAAGTATAATATGGAATTAAAAAACTTTCCAGCTTGCGATTGGCATGGAAAGATATGACTTTTGCTTATGTGTTTCTGGTTTAGTTCCACCTTGCAATTGCAATATATATATATATATATATATATATATATATATATATATATATATATATATATATATATATATATATGTGTGTGTGTGTGTGTGTGTGTGTGTGTGTGTGTGTGTGTGTGTAACTTCCTGTTTATGCAAAATGACCTTTTTTTAACTACTCAGTTGTTGTTTAGAATGTTTGATTAGTTTTCTTTACCCTTTTTTTTAACAAAGAAATTAGCTAGGTTTCCATAGATATTATGCCCTAATTGCCTACCTAGTAATCTTTGGAACACGAAGCTTGGGTATAAGTTATCCAGGGCCAATTTTTGGTTTTCAACTCTTATGTGTTTTACTATATAAAAAGTGCCGTAGAAGGTGGTGAAGCAGGGTGCTCTTAGTTGATATCCCTGTTTCCCACCTGGGGCATTTTAGTGATTTCCTGATTTTTGTGCTTTAATCTGTTGTACTTGGTGGTGTACTGTGTGGGCATGTCTAATTTTATCGGTATCCCTAGGATAAAAAGTGGAACCCACACTAACACTTGTTCACACGGGAATCCTTCCGGACATGCATAGTATAAAACCATCGGTCCCATTGAACTTTTGCACATACAGTAACTCTCATATAACATCGTTCTGCACATGTTTTTTTAATGTGGGACCCACTTTTCCTTATAAATCCATTTCTCATACTTAAACGAAATACGAAAATTTCAGCTACATGTAAGATTTTCCTAAATCAAGTTAAACAGGTAGCTGATTAATGCCTGTCAAGTAGTATCAATTTACTGAAAAGCCTTAAATATATAGGGTTAAAAGGGAATATAGGATGGTCAGAGACCTAACGTTAACATATTTTATTTAAAAGGAATATCCATGGAAATTAAAAAGTAAAAATAGCAGGGAAAAAAAATAAGTATACTATAAACCAATCCCTAGCTCAATACTAACGCAACATTTCATTACGGTTAGAGTGTCGTTAATTTCTTCTTAGAATTGAGTTTTAATGCTCTTTCGTTTGATTGTGTCCCCTACTACAGAAAAATGATGTTAATCTTAATAGCTGGATCTTTTTTTCCTTCTGCAGAATTTCCCTTAAACACTTGAAAAGATTGATTAAAATATTTGAGTACTTCAACCACACTTTTCGTAGGGATCTTTATACAACTAATCAACCAATTTATTGTTTATTTTCCGAGTCGGTATACATAGATTATGCACTAATTATGTACGGTTAGATACATATTATACATGATATATGCTAGCTATTTTTTGTTCACGTGATTGAGTGAATGGCTATTTAGATTAATTCTTCATTTTAAAATTGTAATATTGGGCCCGTGCGCCCGTGCGCAGCACGGGCGTTACCTCCACTAGTATGGAAGAAGTGCCGGAAAATTGACTAGCTCAAAAGTGGGGAAGCTTGTGCTGGATTTAACACAATTCCTTGCATATTAACTGTCAATATTCACATCTACTCATGGAGTAATTCTGTGCAATGACCATACCTATTTTCTCTTGTCCATAATGACCATGTATTTAACAGAATTTCCGCTGGCCTTTCGTCCTTCTGTTCCTATTTAAGGTCCAAGGTCACAATTTCACGAGTTTTGCAGTGAATTGAATGACTTAAGATCCAAATATATTATACCAATTTAATGCATTTAATCACAAAACTTTGTACACTATGTGCAAATTTGGTCCTTCCAAATAGTAAAAGACTGTCAATAGTTTGTGAAGTGATCGGCATACTTCCTCCATCCAATTTAATGGATCTTGCAATATGTACTAGAGATTTTGTTAATATCCTTATTTATTATGTTTGGTTAATACAAAACAATCACCTGGAAATATGCATTTCTACTAATTTTATTAAAATGCGTTTATTAACTATATCGTAATGAAGCAAACAATTAGGATGAGGGAATTAAAATGCATTTACAAATCTAAATGGAGCAAAAAATTAGGAGTCTCCCTCACCCCTCTTTCTTTGGATTATTCCACTTGCTTGGTCTCATGAGTAAACCAGTGATGGATAGGGCATCCTTTATGGCATAAAGTTTGAAAATTAATTATTTCTTTTTTATAAGGTACGATAAGAAAAAGTACTACCTATTTCTTTGTTGTTTCTCGAGTTATTCAGTTTTTGACCCATTCAGAGGGTCTCGTATAGGTATCAAAATTTTAGGGAAGGTTGTGTAATATATAATGCCATGAGAGAGATGATTAATTTCTTAGAAACCTCATTGTATGCTTACTAAATACTTTAAGAAATGCCATTCCAAGCATTTTTTTTAGGGATTCTAAAAATATATATTGGATTAAAAAATTAATGGCCTTCATTGGTTTTTGTGCCATTATACAACCTCTATCAGCTTGCTTCAACGTCTTGCACAAATACATGTCAAATTATTTTCTTTAGACTAATTGGTAAGATTAAGTTGGTACATATCCCCTCTAGGCACTGTGATGATGCAACTATGAGAAACTCATAAAACGTGGGTGACAACTCAAGAAGTAGGGCATAGCCTTTGCTAACTTGGCTAGCTGTTAAGAGTATTTCATGAACTTGAATTCATATAAACTTATGACCTTTAGTACTCGGTCACTTCCATATTATGAGGTAGTTTTATTGGAAAGTGAATTTTTGAAATGTATAGACAGAGGCGGATCCAGGATTTAAATCCTATGGGTTCAACTTTTAAAGTTTTTAGCATTGAACCTATTATATTTTTAAAGTTATGATTTTTACTCTGCGTCAAAAGTTATGGGTTCAATTGAACCCGTCGGTAATGAACTACATCCGCCCCTGTGTATAGACGCATAAGTAAAACAAATGCAAGTTGCCAGCATTGTCTTTCTATCATGATATACTTCATCATGAATGCTGATGGCTCACTCTTGGCAGAAATGAGCATTAATTAAGGAAAAGGATAGTGTTGGGAGGTAGTTTTTGTAAATAGAAATGTTTCAATCTTTTGGGGGTGCACTAAAAAGGATAGTGGAAGAAGGGAGTAAGATGGTCTATCCATAGAGTATTTACAGAAAAAAAAAATAGAGAAGTTCAGTTGCCTAACTTTTTTACTGTAAACTCAGCAAGGAAATATTAAAATTAGTTACCCTTTACGTTTAAGATGGTCACATTCTCTTGGTTGCCTTTCCATTTGGGAGATATAGATAAATTAGAATCTAGGATGCATATCCTGGAGAGCTGCATAAGCAAGTATTTAACTGCAACAGTAAAGTTGGTCGTATACTTGTGGTATATGAATTTTTCAATAGGCAATAGCCAATTAAGGAGCTCAAAAAGATATGGAAGATGCGCAGTTAAACGTAATCAATGATTTGGGCTACTCATGGTAATTGTTTAAAAGTGAATTTAAATGGTATTAGAGAATTAGTAAATATGACTTTTCCTCTAAAATTTCCTCTTTGCAAGTAAACTTTGGCAGCAGGCCCTCTTTCGTTCTCTCTCCAAGTTTAATATGCTTATTGATATATGTCATGGCTCATTTGGGACTTTAAATTGGCTAATGTAAATATAGTCTCGCTATGTTTCTATTCGGAATAAAATTGACTGCAAAATTATTTATGAATAGAGTGATAAACTCTTGCATGAAAGAGTTATGATAGAAATGGCTAGGGATCCAGAAGTAAATCACTTGTCCCTAAAGAGAGTGACACAGCTTATGTAAGACTTAATCACAGCTTGGACAACTTCAGTGCAATAACTGAAACAGTTTTTTGAGCCCTTTTAGCTCGGTTACCCGGGAACTTTCATCCTCATTCTGTTCATTTTGTAGGAGATTTTGCTACTTTTTGATGTATTCTTGGGCATTTCTGATCCATCGCTGATCCCTCAAGGTCTGTGAGGTCAGACATGAAATTGGTGTTTTTAACCTGGTCTCCACAACCCTTATAATTTGATGTGGAAATTACCTTGTAGCAAAGTTAAAAAAGCTCTATCATCTTTTAAATATCTCATAATCTGGAGTTAAGAGTTTATTATTTCTTGATAACCAGAGTTGGTGTTTATTATAACAGCAAATCCCATGTACCTATCTCCATTTTGCACTTCTTGATTTTGTCTCTTCCTTTTACTCCATTATTATAAACTTTTTCGGAATATGTGTGCGCCACATTCAACTTTGTGCATTTAACGCAAGGTGTATATAAGCTCATCCTGAAGCATCTGAATAGCTTCACGACTCCTTTCCATTCATCTCCTTGTAAAAATATCAGCTTTCTTGCAGGTCACTTCTACCCTCACGTTTGCTGCAGCCTGTGCTTCTGCTGGCATTACTGTACTGATTGGCAATGACCTTGGTGTCTGCTCTCAGAATCACTGCATAGAGTTTGAGACAGCTACTGCCATGGCTTTTCTTAGCTGGTTCTGTGCTATGCCATCATTTCTCATAAATTTTTGGTCACTTGCATCCCGGTGAAGAGGAAGAAGAATGGTTCTCAAGGAAATACTCAAACAATGTCCGAACATTTTTGGAAAGAACTGCTTTTTGTTCTGATATTGCAAATGTTTGTCTAGATGATCAATGTCCAAGAAACATACAATTGCTGCTGCAGTGTGTAAATACAAATTGTGTAAAGCAGGTCAATGCGCAAACTTGTGTTGTGATATGCTTGCTGCTATTATATGTGCAGGATTGTGCAAAAACTATAGTAGGCACTCTTGAATCTTTGACATCACGTGGGCACTCTTCCTAGCACATTTGGAGTTTGTTCCGACGTTATTCAAACGTAACATTTAGATTCAAGTCCAAAAGCACACATATTTCACCTAAAACTTGTTTCAAAATAACAATCGAAGAGGCTGTCATTATTTTGTACTTCATCCTTAACTCTTGCTGTAGTATATATAATTTATTATCTTACATTCACACAACCAGCCTTTATCGAGTCTATTTAGTCGTATAGGATTGCCAATCAAATTGATAAGTTGCTGAAAGAAGTTTTCTCTGCTGATATACCAAAAAAGTATCACAAACTTTTGATTCTCACTGCAAATACTAGAGCTAAATTGAAATGATTCAGTGAACGAATATTTGGAAACAAACATCTGCACTCAAAAAAGCTGCACTAGTAAATTTACACAAGAGTATGAAGAATCCGGGAAGCAAAATACAAATTTAGTCTAATTAAATTAAGGCAAAACAGACAGGAGCCCCACAAGTTACAAAAATTTTCATCGGTCCCAAGATCTTTCCGTTCAACTGTGTTCCTGTCTGTCAGTGTCCTCTGTGAGGAAGATGTCAAAAAACAAAAAGGAAAAAAAGAGGAGATTTGACAGCAACATTAAACAAATGACCAGTTAATAAATGAGAAGGCTAAGCAGTGGACACTAGTTTCTTCAGAAGCAAAGACTTTCCATGCAATAGCTTGTTCATATGAAATATGTCGTCCCATTGCAGACATGCAAATACCACCCGGCAGGTACGCGAAACCCTATGATCAAGAATAAACAGAATCGAAGAAAGTAAGAGTTAAGACCTCAACTTTGGTTTCTCGGTTCTGCAAAGACTAAGAGTCGGCTGTAAATACCTGATCCATGATCTTGGGAAATTCAGCGAACAACACTTTCCGGCCAGATTCGTCAAATATCCTATCTAGAGTAATGTCTTGCAAAGCAACTAATGTTGTCTCCAGCATATCAAGCCCAGCCTTATTAGCAAAAATGAAAACCGGCAGCGACTGCAACAGCAGAGAAAGAAATTCAACTTACTAACGCCATTCATTTAACAAGATAAAAGACTAGAAGGCGGATGAATAGGTCAAAAGCAATGCATGTTGACATGTCAAAAGCATGCTAGGGACCAAAATGAGGACAATCAAAATGCCAATCACAAGTAGTTCAAATATGCACCCATGATATGACATTTTCACCATAAAAAATCACCATCACAAATATAATTTAAGTCGAGCTTATTTCTTAATATCATTGTCCAGCTCCTTCATATTCTAATATTAATTAGGGTCATGACACTACTAGGTTAATACATTTTTCTTTATGCATATGTTCATGTTTCACCGCAACACAACCTACAATTTTTTTACTAACAAACCGTAATATGCTGTTTACATGAGTTCATAAGAGAATTCATACCTTCAATGAGCAGCACAAAATAGCATCCTGATGTTGCCAAAGATTCTTTAGCACTGATTCATCGCCCCTCGAATCAGCTTGAAGCAACTCTGTCCCCATGTGATAACTGGATATTATATGCAAAAGAAGAAAACGGTATGTTAACAATCAGAAAAGTACTTCTAAGACCATCTGATTTTTCTCAATATGTTGAGAAAGGAAAAATTCTCAAAAAATAATTGAAGATCAACATGCACACTCGACACTGCTTCCGCTCTTGGTGGTAAATGAGATTTGCAATGAATCGACTTGTAAGCACGACAGTATGAACATGTAAAGCAATAAACCCCATATTGAGCTGAAATGCAGAGAATAAGGTTTCACCATAGTTGAGAAATCATTTTACCTGTAGCTCTGGCAGATCCAGTGCGACAAAGTTACAGCTTCAGGGGAGCCTGGAGAAAGCTTGGACCCGAATGTTGAATTCACTCCTGCGGGAGATATTGCCATGGCAACCCGTTGGACAGATGAAACCACACTGCGAACATACTGGCGCGCCATGGTAGCTACATTATCCTGAAGATTGTCCTCGAATGGAAATTGAAAAGCAATTGTCAATACAGATCGTGCACTGTAGCCAGAGACCACATCTCCAGTAGCAGGGTTTGTTGCTGGGCCAACTTCAAGACTTGATGCCAGATCCAGTGTTCTATGAGCATTCGATGTATCCTGGGGATCGCTCTGAAAATAGAATCACCGGTTATGCTCCAAAATCGAGCAAAATGAAAAGAAAAAAAAAAATCCATGTAAACAATAGATTTGCCAAATTCAATGCTTGAAGTTGAAAATCAAAATATTTTACTCAACTGATTTTGACTCGAGAGGAATGATACGAAACCCGGAGGGCAACAGGGGTGCATCATCTGGAAACATCTCATCAATTGCAGCAAAAACTAGTTCAGAACAAGCTCCGACAGCATTCTCATCGGTTCCACTACACATCTAGAAATAACTGTTTGTTAGCATTATCCTTCAACAATGTATGTACATACAACACACCGAAACATCAATGTATAAGCAAAAGTACCTGGAGAAGGTGAATATCTCTCGGCATAAAAGCATCTTCCTGGCCAATAGAGTGCCCTTCCAATCTAATAACTTCAAGCATCTGCAAACCAAAATAAAGTGAGAGGAAGTCTCAAGTCTCAAATTCTTGCTCATGTATGTCGAGGCATTCCCCATAACACATAAGTGAGAACTGGGGCAATTGCAAACCGCTTACCTCTTCATGTTCTATTGTGTGGCCCAGTGGCATTATTATCTGGCTTCCGGTAAATCTGGTAGGCCTCACCCCAGGATATGCATATGAACAAGATTTCATTGAGGAAGCTACATAGGCATCAACATTAAAGTCCGCCCACTCTGAACGGTGCTCCCTGAGAAATCGAACCAGTACCGCAGGAGGAACATTCTGCCACCGAACAAAAGAGTTAAAAGTCAATTCTCATTCTTCCAATTAATAGCAAGATGCCCTACTCAGAGCATTAAACAAATAGCTTTATAAAACACTGAGTAATATTCTCTAATATTCCAGGAATCCTGATTCTTTCCTAGAATTAGAAATTGAAAGCATAATAAAAATCTGCAACAATCCGGAACGATTTTAATTTTTCCTCGACTTCAAAATCTACCATTATCGCTCTTTTTTAGTAAGAGTATAGAGCCAATTTCTAAGAAACAAGAGCAGTAAAGAAAACTTGTCTTGTGATACTAGATCTAATACAGATACTGAATAGGTATCACAATATATGATCCTACTTTGAACAGCTGCAACTCTGTTTGCTATGAACTAACAAGGCAACAAGAGCACTGCAAAACTTGTCTTTAGAATTACTTGACCTATTCAGTGAATTAACAAGGCAAAGGTAGTTGGCCAATGAAAATCTGTAGTTAGTTCAAGAAAGCTTAATCTGTTGACCTGGAGTAGCATTGATGCTTTGGCACAAAGGATGCCTCCAAGTGGTGAAAGAGGAACGGAAGTGGTGGCAATGTTCTTCCTTGAATTGACAGCAACTATAACATCTTCACCACCATCAGAACTTAACAATGACCAGCCATCATCACTGAATCCATTGATGGCATCATTGAAGCCTCTGCAATATAGAAAATAGCCTAATTATGATACTTGCGCTTCAGGATTCGTATGTCTACTTTTATGGCATATCATATCTCGAAGCACAGAACAATCAGAGCAATAACCAGCACCTGCTTAATCTCTGGCTAAATGTTCGAAGAACTGCAGGTTGCCTTCCCAGACCATATACAACCTCCCCACTAGTCTCCTGAGCTATTTGCCTTGCATATCGCAGTGCCTTTACAGCAAAAACTAACCATAATTAGTATTTCTTTTGCTGTTGTGGTAAGTAACGGTAATTGCTCAAGTACTTAAAATATAAAAAAAGGCTGTAAGTATTCTCAGAGCAACTTCTGGAATTAAGCAACATCGAATGCAGTTAACAGTATGCTGTGCTTCACAGCATAAGGTTCTTCATTACTTATATGTTTCACATGCAGACTTTTATGGCAACACAATGAGGAAAACAATAATGAACCTTTGAAAACTCGAATAACGAAGAAATCCTCGATAACGTGCATTAAGAGACTAAGGATTTGTCAGGTGTTCTATATTTTTAAAGCTGGGAACTTCTAACAGAATAAACAAAAATATCAGGCTATATCTAACTGCTCGTCCAGAAAGTACAATCCTATCTACTTCAGAGCTGAACAAAAATTGAGATCTAGTTGTGAAGACCAAAAAGGTTGTTAAACATCCAGTAGTTAATAAAAACCAAGGGTTCAACTCACCGCAATAGTCATTTTCTGTGCCACAACTTTTGACGATTCATAAAGTGGACGCAAAATCTCAGGGGCACTCCATGCCTGAAGAAAAACATTATGCCGTGAAGTCCAGCTGCAAGACAGAACAAGTTAAAAAGAAAGGGAAGTGGTAGTACAGTGTGCAATCTGACCTCAAGATTCAGATGGTCAACAATATGTATAATGGATCCTCCACCGTCACACGGTCGGATTAGATATCCAGACGGAAGCATTTGAGCTCTTACAAACTGGGAAGCAGAAGCAGCATTCGGCCCAGCTCCAGTACCAGAGAGGGATCTTTCACAAACCTTACGGGGAGGAGGAATTGATGGGCACATACAACAAACTATCAGCAAAATATTCATAACTAAGTACAAAAGTGGCCAGATTGCTAATCCTAAGACACACTAATGTGAAGGATGTGCTTACCACAAAGCTACCATTCTCCAGGGTGGTTGTGTATCTCAGAGTCCAAAAATCACGTGCAGGAGCCAAGGTGGTAGGAGCATATATCTGGAAAAAAAATGATTTCAACAATCCCCTCAATGCTGTAGCTTCTCCAATCAGAAGCCTACGTGAAGATTGATGAGAAAGTAATTAATTACCTGCGTGTACAAAAGTTCAATTGTTCCATTTCCTGCAGAAAACATTGTGAAAACTTCAACGTTCCGGCAATCTCGGAACCAAGAAGATCGATCTTTGAGGATCTCAGCAATCTGTAAATATTAGACAAAAATATATGTACTTAGAAGAAACTGGCATAATCTAGTACACTCATCAAGGGACCAAAACTAGTAATAGAGCAGCAGCACTACATTTAAATTAATTTTCCACAAGACTGCTTACCTTTGTCGGCTCTAAACTAACAAGACCACATGCTCGGGCTGCCACTCCACTACAACTGTGTGAGATGGCAAAAATCCCAACTGAATCCGGACCAGGCTGACAATAGAATGAAAATTTAGTTTTTTAGCTATCCAGTCAAAGAGGCACGTGGCAATACTGAATTTTTTTTTAAAACAAAAAAGGATTGACTAAAGTTCAAACCTTCATCCCAGGCATCGGGACCCAATCAACAGCAGTTCCTGTAGCCTTGGAAAGGAACTCTGCTAAGGTTTCCTCTGCAATCGACAGCAGTCTGCGGAGAGAACAAACTTGACTTAGAGATAAACAAATTAGCCCCTCAAAATGTGGTCTATGCCATTTAATAAATAACATAAATATGTATAAACACCATAGACAGAAGGGGTGGGAGAAATAGGAGTTTGAAATTAATTACCCAGCAGGGTTGTTAGCATCTCTGAGGGAATGCTGAGGGGTGGTAACCACTGACTCACAACTTACATCAGTAGTGGCCGCTGATGCCTGCAGAAAACACAAATACAGTCTAATTAATTCCTACAGAACAAAAGATCACCGGAGATATCTGCCATCCGTTTCTTGTCCATTGGTTCAATATCACAGCAAAACAAGAAGGGCGGGTAGAAGAATATAGAAAGCAAAAACACGATGAATTCAAAATTTAGTCATGCATTTCGTAACTATAAGAATGACCTAAAACCTGTCATCAAAATAAAGACAATTTACACTGTTTAAAATATGTTACCATAAGCTGTGGAATATCAGGAATCTTAAAATCCATAGTGCTTATCAGAAACAAAAGACAAGATACGTTAAGTGAAAAAAAAGGTTTTTTACCATAAATAATAAAGGAAAAATTATGTTAACTTACAGTATGCAACTGTTGCCGCATAAAGCCATTTTCACACACAAGCTGCGAAACCTGTTTTTGCAAGCGATCATTCTCCTCCATCAATAGTTTATTCATTGCAGACAGCTTTCTATTTACAGTCTGTAGTCGAGAAGACTCTTTCCTTTGCTTCTCTCGACACCTGAAATGATACAATATTCACCCTCTATTCCAAAATCTAAGCTCAACTACCCAACAGACAGAAATCAAACTACATATGCAATTCATGATTCACTTAATGCCCCACGGTTAACTCATACAACCCAATCGACAAGCCTAGGAAACTAGAAGGACAGTGATATATTCCACTTCATCCATCACTGATCTAACTAATCCAAGATTTGAGCAGTACCAAACAAACTAGAGCCCAAGATCACAAGTGCAGTACACACCTAAATATATGCATTTAAGAACAAAAAAGAAACCAAATTGGAGTAATCCAAATTGAACAATGGGCAGTGTACCTTCTGTTTTGAAACCAAACTTTGATCTGCTTAGGCTCGATATTCGACAGAATAGGGCATTCACGGATCAATTGTTGGCGGCGCAAGGAGCTAGGCTTAGGGCACTCAGCATAAACCCTCTCCAATGCCTCAACTTGCTCAGCTGTATACCGGACATACTTTCCACTACTGTCAAGATGTTTTGTAATACTACCACTACTACTCTCCCTGTGCTGCTGTGCAACCATAGCCATTGCCCTCAAACCTCAAAATCCCAAACCAAAAAAAAAATCAAGATTTCCAAATTTTCAAACACCCTTTTAAGAAATAAAAACACCCCCAAGTAGATATATTCCCTGCAAACAGCTTTTATTATATATATCAACACAGAGAACTAAGATTCTCTGAAACAAAGACTTTATCTTTATCTCTTTTTTTTTTCTTTTTCTAGTGATCTCAGACAAGATTAAATGAACGATCTTGATTGAGCCAGAAGATTCCTAGGTGCCCCCTTTTGTTGTTTCTATACTTTGTGCCCCTTATAACAGAAGGCTCAAACACACACTTCACGCTTAAAAACTTACAAATTAAGGTACAGCCAAAACTGCTCTAACGAAAGATATGGCTGAAAAGGATATAAATACAGACAAAAATTCTCTCTCTCTTTCAAATTCACATAAGCTGTAAACTACTCGTGTTTGATAAAAACACAACACCATTTCCATTCACATAAAGCTCCAAACTCTATCATCATTTAATTTATTTTTTTTAAAACCATCAACTTTTTACCTCAGCCCTCTGTTTTTTTTTTCAAACACTCAATTCTTTGGAATCTTTAACCCCTTTTTCTACCTTGATGTAATTACTTCTCCAGCTGTGTTTAATACAGAGAACAAATGACACGTTCAGAGAGGCCTGAATCTTCGCGTGTAAGGCCAAAAAAAGAGAACCTTTACCCAAATATTACTGAAAAAGATGGCACCTTCTTAAAGTAGACAAACAAATCACCACAACCCCTTCAGTATATACATAAAATAGCCAGCTTTGAGATTACAAAAACAAGAATTACCCCCACAAAAAGTAGGAGAAAAGAAAGCAAAAATTTGCTCTGTTTTCTTAGTTTTCTTGAGCTTCAATATATAAGAAGAAGCATAACACCTCCCACTTAAGATCTGAAACTGAAACAAACTCTAAAAGACATGTTGGAACAGCAAAAAGATAGAATTTTTTTTAGAGAGAGAGACAGAGAGAAGTGATGTTTTTTTAGTGTGTGTAAGGTGAGGTGAAGAGGTGTGTGAGAGTGGTGGGTGAGAAAAGGGCAAAAGAAAATGGAGAGAGAGAGAGAGACTGTGATGTGGGAATTTGCTTGACTTAAAGCTTTATGAGCTCGCAAATCGAAAATGCCAGTGTTTTTATGCTGCTGCTGTTGCTCTTGCCTTTGTGTTTTTCTGTTTTCTTTTATTTTATGTCCTTTTTCTTCACTAATAATTTAATTAAAATTGCAATATGGTACGTACGAATATAAATATTCAGTTATCTGCTAGAGTATAATAATACAACTTCTTTTTCTTTTTCTTTTTCCTTTTAATAAAATAAAATATGTGATCACCACTGTTTGGATGATTTTTTCTAGCTATAAACATGAATTCTAGCTATAAACATAAAAGGGAAAAGTTCAAAGGACATTTTTGTCCATATATGGTCAATATTGTCTTGATGAATGTTTTAACTTGATCTACATTATATATAAAAGGAGATTTAGAATTTAAATTTTGTGGTTGGAATACCACTAAATTTAATGATCATTTGAGTTACTAAATTAGAATTTAATATATGTACATCTGATACTAAATTATTGAATTTGACTGAATTCGTAACTTACATGGCATATCTGTCCCTCAAATTACAGGATTTTTTTTTTCTATATGGTCTCTATTGTCTAGATGAATCTAAATTATATCAAAGCATATCTAGAGTTTGAATTTTGTGGATAGCAATAATGCTAAATTCAATGATAATTGAATATTTGAACATACAATTGGATTTGATTGAATTCATAATTTATATATATCGTATATCTGCCCTTGAAATTATAGGACATTTTTATTCCATATATGGTTACTATTATCAAGATGAATTTTTTTAACTCAGAGCTAAACTCTAAGGAAAAAGAAGTTAAAAGAGAACTCTACGGGTGGTACTCATGGTTTTTTCCTTCTCTATCCTTTATTTTTAGAATTTAAAAACAATTACCATTTGTTAAATAGTTATTCAAACTAAATGTACGTAAATGAATTTCAGTAATGTCTAGAACAAGCTGCTTGTATATTCACAAATTAGAGGAATAAAGCCAATGTTCTTAAGTTAAAGTGAGTAAAGTTAAATTTTTTGGAGCATGTATTAATGTAAATTCAAAGGGATTATCAGGCAGATTGTGAAATGTGATTCATAATTTGATAAGTTGGCACATTTGCAAACGTCTCTTGTGTTTTGACTTAGATTTAAGCCTCATTTATAAGATACTAATAGAACTTTGTTAATATTTATGATCTCTACTGTCTGGATTCTTTTCTCAGTAATATTTCTAGTTGATAATTAAAAATTAATAATTATCAAAAACTATGAAGTGTCAATATAAAGTTATTTATTTTGTGATAACATATATATACCGTGAAATTAGTTGATAAATAATAAATTGATTTAGCCATTATTATTATAAAAACAAAAAATTTAATATTACCCATTCGGCGCATTTACAAGCTAGTCCAATGTACAGTATATGAAATGACATATAAGACCCACGCCATGTACTGTGGATATAAATGCTTTGGTCAAATCATAATCTTTTCTTCTGCCAATACCTATGGCTACTGTGCCCCTTTGTGGTCTATACTCTGTCTCTCTGACTATTAGGGTTTCACCCCTCTACTCTACTCTCTGCAAAAAGATTTATTACTTTTAATATTTTCTTTTATTTTTATATAAGTAAGAGGGTGTTCGGTTAAGTTTATAAGCTCGTCAAACTAGCTTATAAGCATTTATCGGTATATTTACGCGTTTGGTAAAGTTAAAAGTGTTTATAAGTCAAGTGCTTATAAGTCAAAAATAAATCATAAGTCGGTCACCCTCAGCTTATAAATTTTTAGCTTATAAGCACTTTAAATTTGATCAAAAATTTTACTATTTTATCCTTAAAATATTTTTTTTTAGAACAAAACTCTTACATGGATACTCACTGACTCAAGTACTATTTCAACCTAAACCCCCCTCCCCCGCCTCTTCAAGCCTACAATGCTCATTGACTATTTAAGATAAGCAAATTATTTATTCCTTTGCATATTTATATCTATTGATTGTGTATTAATCTTTGAATTGTATGTAATAAATGAGGACGTGTGTTGCTTTCTAAGTGTTGTGGTGATAAACACAGTGTTTGTTTCTCTTCAAATATTTTGTCCTATTTAGGTTTATTTTTTATTGAAAATTTTTTATCAATTTATTAATTATTATAACTTATGATTATATACTTAGCATAAAATAAATTATATTTATCATAAAAGTTATCTTATCTAAGCACAGTTGTATTTTAAAAAAATGACAAATAGAATATTTTGTATTTGGATCGATTTGGAATTTAAAATTTTGAAGAAATTACGTCCTTATAAGTGTAAACACTTCTAAGGTTATTTAAGTCATTTTAACAAAAAAGGAATTTATCGGCATTTTTTTTATCAAATATTGCAGCAACTTATTATCAATTTCAGCACTTGTAATCAAACATGTAACTGCTTATTTATTAAATCAGTTTCAACACTTAAAAATATTTTTCAGCACTAAATGCTTATCAGCTAGTTTAAATCAGTTAATCCTAACGGGCTCAAAATTATAAAGAGTTTGAAATAAGTTGAAAATTACTTAAAACGAACCAAAAATAACAGTCAAATCTTTAAGACCATCCAAATGGGCTTTAAATCTTTGTTTTTTGTCCTTGTAGTTTACTTCTTTTTTTCTTCATTTGTGAGAATCTGTATCAATCTTTTCGTTGTTTTAACTGATGGCTAGTAAGGTAGCAAGTGAATGGATGATCCCCCTATGAGATCAATTCACACTAGTCATCTAATATTTGTGTCAGTATTAGGATTAATTTCTTGAATCTTTGCTCCTGCTCCAGTCTAGGAAATGTAACATTTTGAAAATGACTAGCAAATCACCTACATGACTAAATTGTTATGCTAGTCTTTTAACCATTTGATTGTTTAACCTAAACTTTAGCTCCCGGTTGGTCATATACTTTTGGCTATTTAAAAAAAAAATTAAAAATATTGTATATTCATGGAATATGATCAATTTTAAAAAAAAATTGAAGAGAAATTTCGAGTTTTCAAAAACTTATGTAGGACAGTTCTTGGGTAAAAACAATTCGCTAGCGTTTGGATATAGATTTTGTCAAAACTTGATAAAATAGTTTTTGAAGTTATGGTGAAAATAACTTTTGGAAGTTGAAGTTGTGTTTGATATGCATTTAATTTGAAAAAGAGTTAAATTTTTGTGAGTGAAAGAAAATTTTCACCCAAAAACTGCAACTTGAAATTGAATCAAAAGTGATCATATTTCATGAACAAACAATATTTTCAAAAAAGAATAGCCAAAATCTATGGCCAAACGGGAGCTTCTTCCTCTCACAAAACTTTAACTTTTTTTCCAAATGAAATTATATACAAACACAACTTCAACTTTCAAAAATTATTTTTCAGCATAACTTCAAAAACTTCTTTTTCAAATTTCAACCAAATTTATGTTCAAACACTAGCTTAATTTTAAGTCAAACGAATTAAATATATAATAGACCTCAAGGAATTAAATTAAAGCTAAGTGTTTTTCTTTCCAAGAATAATAATAACAAGAATGAAATAAAGTAAACAAAATAATAAATAAGATAGGGAGGAAAAGGAATTCTTATCGATATTGATCATATGAGCAAAGATGAATGAGCCAATATGAGTGCCAATTCGTTACAATGATCTTTTAGTAGTCATCCTTCAATGGGTACAATTGGATGAATGAGAGTTTATTTAAAGTTAAACTTTAATGTAATAGCTCCCTATAACTAGCATATTACGAGTATTATTTGATCGATCCATACGTTATATTTGGTGATTTTTTAACCACCTAGGATTCAAATGTCGAATTTCGAGTATCTCGTGATTTGCTCACCTGAAGATTGGTGTACCCGAATACTCATAGACTCTTTGGTGAGGTTGCTATGAACCGGAACCATTTATCTCCGGTAATTATTGGTCCAAAACGTGCCTTTTCGTGGCTATCCAGACGCTAACCTGAATAAAACGGTTACTTACAGGTGTCGACTCAGAGTTTTTTGCTACATGTCATCTACTTCTGCATTCACGTGTCCTATTCGTATTTTACCAATACATCAGTCTTTAAAAATTATTTAATTCGATTAATCTAAATTTGCACCAAATAAGTCATTAAACGAGTAAAAATACTATATATTAAAAAGTTTTTTTTATAAAAAATGAATTTTGTCCCATCCTCCCTCATTGAATAAGAGTTTATACGCAAGGAATAAAAAGCTTCATGAGGTTAACAGAGCTAAGTTCCAACTAGTAATGATTAAAAAAAAAAAAAAGAAAAAAAAAGAAGGTAAAATAACCCTATGGATAGATTGAACCTTCCGCAATAGTAATGCATTCTTCCCCCAACTTTCTAACATATGAGAGCTCGAGATATCAAATAATATTTAAAGCCTCAATGCTTCGTCAAAGTATCACGGGTAGAGAGTTATTTTATTCTAATGTCATTATTCATTTTAATGGGTTGTTTGGTTGGGAACAAATTACTCTAGGATTAAAATGATATAACTATAATACGAGAACTAAATAACGATTAAATTATTTAATAAATATATTTATATTAGAAGATGTTTGGTTTATTGGACTAAAATGAGATATACATGGTATAACATAAATATGTGTTTAGTGTATACTAGATAAGTTGGGACAAAACTTTTATTTTCGATTTTAACCTTGTATTGTTTTAAAGACTTTGGGGAAAGAACCGTGAATAAGGATATTTTTGCCATTTTAGTATTTATCCAAAAATTAATAAATCTTGATATTATTGTCTAACACATAATGCGGGATAGAACAATATCCAATTATGAGATTAATTAATCCCAAAATTGTTAATCTCGAAGCTAAAACTTTCAACTAAACACGGGATAAAATAATTTCGCATCTGATCTCAAGATTATCATCCCATATCTCACATACAAAATGACCCCAAAAAATTTAACAAACTTGTAGTATAACTACCTCTTGAAAGTTTTAAAAAAAAAAGATTTTTTGATAATTTGAGAGGAAGCAAATATAGTTTCCTCTTCTTCAACACAAGGACGTCTTAATAAAACTCATGTCATAAAGTCAAATTTTAATAAGGAACCTTTTTTGTGTTGATACTGTAGTTATCTTACAGATTTTAATATTAATATTTATATTGGTTTATTTTTTTTCTTTCTTTTTGTCTATAATTTAGTTATCTTATAAAATAATACGGAGTACTGATATTTACATTGGTAAGAAAATTCAAGTTACTAAGACGCTAGTCACATATTTACATTGTGTTACTATGGATTTCATTGTAAAAAAAAATTATTTACCAATATGAATATTTGAATAGCTTAATTTAAAGTTCTAAAATATTTTTATTGTTAAAAAATACACAATCTTTCTTTCTACTTTTGTAAGAATGTTTGTTTTAATATTGTCTAAACAAAAACAAAATAGAAAACTTATAACTAAAAATATTTTTGGGGCCGTGGAATTTAGGGGGCATAAAGCAAAAAATTACTAGTCTTCCACGTGAGCCACCCCTACTTCAACAAGACTGTGGCAAGAGGAGAGTTACTACAACTAGATATTAGTGTAAATTGATCATGTTGGGTGAAGGACAGATCAAATCCAGTTAGTTAGTAGTGATTGAATAGTGGGAAACAATGGTCACATGTCTAGAACTTAAGGTTTTCAAGTTTGATTGACAGCACAATACTTATCATTTTATCTAAATGACCCCAGCCTAATCATGGGATTTCAAAATTTTCTCCTCCAATCTCTCAAAGGAAAACAATTTTTTATATAACTATTTTCTCATAGAAATTTAGTGGGATTAGTTGGGTGTATTGCTGTTTACCATTACTTTTACTCACCTTTTCTTTCTCATTATTACACTAATTTGCAGTCACATTTCTTAAGTAGAGTAATTAAGAAGGTGGGGTTCTTTGATTTGTCGTGTTCAAAAATTTAGTTTTTCACATAAATAGTCAAATAGCTTCTTGTTAACATCTAGTTCTGCCTCCTTTATTCTTTAACCTTTAGTGGTGTTAAGTCTCCCTCGTTACCTTTCACTTTTGTTAAAATCTTGCTATCATTACCTTGTTTTCTTTTGTTCATAATATTTTTCTTCTTCTTCTATTATTTTTACATTATATATAACTATTGTTATGTTGTTTTTGTAAATCAGAAAACCCTATTCATTACCTTCCTGGTTATTTCATGCCTCGTATAAATTGATCATAATTTTGTTTCGGTCAGATTTTTAAAATGGAATAAAATTGCCAAACCGACAACAACAACATCAATAATTTGTCTTAGTTTTCATTTGGAATGATTTTAATAATTAAAAAGTCGATTAAGTTTGTTTGGTTTTAATTTTAACTAAAAACCGATCATATCCGCGAACATTCATAAGTTACACCCTTCTTTCTCAGCATTTGTAGAAAATAGGTATGTATGAAAGTATTTTCTAAACAAACTTTAAAAATCATTTTCCTTTTATCTCGTTCAATGATTCATCTTTTCGTGCTGATATGTACTCTTCTCATATAGAACATACGGAGGTCCAATATATTTGAAGGTTAGATTAATTAAACTGTTATAACTAATATCTGTTGATATTGTTGGTCAGATCTCATTTTGATTCTAGTATTCTACTCATCAATATAAAACAGTTCACTTACCATTTCACACTAAGTTCGATAGCCACGAAGTTTCTTTTCTTTTTTATACTTTTATTAAAATGATCGAGTTATTTATCGTTGTAAGTTAACTTAGCAATCTTCTTCAACCCCAAGATATGTTGAATCAAATATCAAGGTAACAAATGACTTCATCGATAAGAACTCTTAGAAGTCATAAATCTGTTATTTCTCACGTATTTTTGATCCGTTTGAACGAGAGTCTTTCTACACGGGATCCCGAATTACTATGACCGATTTTGTTTCCATACGATCAGTTAATCTCACAATCAGGCAGGCCTATACGATTACATTTTCGAGCAAAATCTTACCTTGAGTTTACGTTTGCTCACAACAATATAAGAAATTTACACAAATATTTACACAGAAGTTGAACTCTTTCATAAACTTACAAACTCATGAAAAAATAAGAATGGTAAAAAAAATAACCCGATGCACTAAGTTTCCGTTGTGCGTAGAGTCCGGGGAGGGGTCAGATCATACGAATCTATTATACAAGCTAGGGGTGGCAAACGGACGGGTCGGTCGGATATGGGTAATGCAAAATGAATAAATTATCCGACCCGATCCATATTTAATATGGATAAAAAGTGGATTAACGGGCGGATAATATGGATATTTTATATCATCCACGGCTTCTTGAATATGATCACTTTTGGAAGAATTATTAGTCTCCCAAACTTGAGGAACTCCCAATTTGAGGCTTTACAAATGTAAAAGTTAAACCCATTAGTTATCTATTGGTTAAAGTGGATAATACGGTTCTTATCCATATTTGATCCGTTTTTAAATAGTTCATTATCCAACCAATTTTTTAATGAATAATATGAGTAGATAACTGTTTTCTTTTAACTATTTTGTCACCATTATACGCACTCTTACCATGTATCTCTACAAATAGACTGTTTTCGCGACTCGAATAATTTATAATCTCATGATCACATGATAATAACTTTAACAGTTATGTCAAGGTTCGTTTCAAACACACGGAAAAACAAGAAGGGTATGCAAGGGAAGCAAAAATAAAGGGGTTAAATAAAAAATAAAAAAAACAAAAAAAAAAAAACAAGGAACGTTTAGGATATGTCCAAGGAATATAGGAAGAGGAGAGGGGACCAGTATAATATGTTTGAAAATAACAAGAAATGGGGGAAAGTGGGTACTGATCTCTGAAGGCGGTTTCTTAATTCCGGACCAACACTTGCATTATAAAAGCGATGTGCGCATGATGATTATCTCTATATATTATTCTCATTCTTCTGGTTTTCTTTCTGCTGCTCCGGTCCCTCACCGCACATTACTCGCTCATCACACACTAGTAATATAATGGTCTTTGCTATATCACATAATTGATACAAATTTTAAATTTTATGGATTCAATGTTTAAAATTCTTGATATTGAATCAGTTATATATTTAAAATTATAAGTTCATATTCATTATTATTATAATTTTAATAAATATTTACACATAAATTCATACATCGTGTCAAAAATATTGAATTCAAATGAATTTGGTAACCTCAAATTGCATTTGCCCATGTCAATGGAAAACTGAGTATGGTGAAATAAATAAGATTTGTTCATTCTTTATTAGAGGTATTGTATTTTTGATTTGAAAATGGAGAAATTCGTGACAAATAATATTTTCTCGAATGAGTCTTCCATGACATGAATCTAAAATCAATTTGGACAAAAGGGTTGTGAATACTAAATGATTATACCAAAATGGTATGCTCATGAAAATTGAATAACTTTTAATCTCTTTCAAAAGGATACTAGTTACATGCACCCGATGGGATATGAGTTACATGCAATTTAAGAGGTTATACCAAATTGTTATTTTATTTGTAGGGTTATTATATTAAATATATGCAAAGTTACCGAATGCTATATGTCAACATAATATGACCGTGCAAAAAAATTATCATGACCCAAAAATCTACCTAGTCGTGATGGCACTTAACTAGTGTTAGGTGAATTTTTGGATCGTGACAAGTTAGTATCGGAGCTTTAAAAATTTGTGAGAAAAAGTAACTAAATTTCGGAATAAGTAAAAAATATGCATCAGTTATTCCAGCTCGAATCAGATCTAGATGACCCCTAAACTCACATTTGATAAGTCCAACATAATCCTTGCGAGAAATATCGCCTTTTGAATCACCCAATTTGGCCTTAAAATGAGGGAGATATGAAGCTACTCAAAATCTCAAACTACAAAATGGAACACTAAATCTCAAAACGACCGGTCGAGTCGTTACATTCTCCCCCACTTAAATATACGTTCGTACTCGAATGTGCCAAGAGTCGTTTCATAGCCATCAAATCACTGTATAAACTCGCCATACACATACTCATGGGTGATCCCACGTCACCTCAATCCATAAAAGACCATCGACTCATTCTCGACTGAAAATTCTTCCTTTAACCGTAACTGGTAAGCCTTAGAACCAAATTTCAACATCCAGGACTCATTCTATGATCTAATTCTCGCATACACACACTATATCAATCTCAACCAGTTGCAACAAATCATAAATATATTCACAAAATATAACCATACAATGTAGCTCATCGATCATATGTCCATAGCAATATCTCTCACCATAATAGCTATGTGCACCTAACTTAAACTATTTATGAAAATGATCTTTTCTTTTCAAAAGTTTCAAGCAAATTCTACTTAAAAAATAGTCGTCAAAATATAACATAATAATCAAGAGATTACAATTCAAAAAAAATGTACAAATTTTATATTATTGTACTTTTGAAACGTCGTTACTCAAAGTGTCTGTATACGGTCGAAATAGATTTCGGCTTTCGTACGTTTGATCGAGTTCGAATGGTAAGCGATCGAAGTGAGAGCTCGAAACGAGTTCCGAGAATAGTACAAACAAGCCTCGAGCTCCAAGACCGATCGAGGAATCGGCTCAGTATCATTATCAAGCCCATGACCAAATCCAACCGCAAGGCAATGTGAAGGTTGTCGGAGATGCACAGACCGATTGACACTCACCCCGAATGTCGAACTCGAACCAAGGCCGAGGGCTCGACCCAATACCGAGCTCGAGCCAGTATCGAGCTCTCATACAGGAGCCATTGCAACCGCACTAGGGGAGAGAATCTTGGAAGAAATCGAGGAAGAGACAATTCATCATGGGTTCTCCACTATATATTTTTTATTATAAATAAAGTAAGACTCCTCTACTATAAAGGGGGAATCCGTATAAGCACAAGACGGACACATTGTAAGAAAAGACTACTTCTATTTATTGAAGAATAAATCTCTTGAGCTTGCTTTACTCAGCATATCCTGTTTCTATAGCCAAGAATCTAAACATTTCCACTTCTACGTACAATTTATGTCAAGCTATATCACATATCCTTAGAACTACTTATAAATTCAACTATATCCGATTTTTTGGTAAACAGTTTGGCGCCCATCATGGGGCTAAGAGTAACAGTCATTGTTTGATACAAATCTGCAATACACACCAGTTTACAACTCTGAATCAGCAATGGCAAACCCTCGATTCATGGCTTTACCTATCGCCAACGAAGTCGGCCTTCACGATGAAACCAACAACTTGATACCCAGGGCCGGAAGGCCACTTAACGATGTCGCTGAAGCGCGAGTCGAATTACCTGAAATCCAAGTCGAAGTACCGCTAGATGTCAATTCAAAAGTGGCTCTTGAGGCGAACCAACGTTTCGAACCGGAAAAAAAATATTCAGGGCGGTACTCGATCCATAGCTCGAGACGCCCATAACATGGAGGAGATCAGAGTCATCTTCGAGATGTTACAAACCCAGCAAATAGCGTAGCTCAGTTGCAGAGCCAAACTCATGTACAAAGCAGGCCGTTGCCCCGTCCGCTTCGAGAAATCACCCACAGAACGAAGCCAGCCATAGTGAAGTCAAACGAGCAAGAATTAGGGACTTCTCCCGAAATTACTAAATTGCTTGAGGAACTCACAAAATGAATCGAAGCCAACGATAAAAAGTAAAAACATATAATTCCATGGTCGATCAGATCCCGGGAGCTCCACCAATGATAAAAGGCTGGATTCGAAGAAATTCATCTAAAAGCCTTTTCCCTCGAGTGCAGCCCCAAAACCAATCCCCAAAAAATTCTGTATGCCCGAAATTTCCAAATATAATGGTACAACCGATCCCAACGAACACGTCACCTCTTACACGTGTGCCATCAAGGCTAACGCTTTGGAAGACGATGAGATCGAATCCATGTTATTGAAAAAATTCGGAGAGACCCTCTCGAAGGTAGCGGTGATTTGGTATCATAATTTGCCACCAAATTCCATCGATTCTTTTGCCATGTTAGCGGATTCGTTTGTAAAGGCACATATTGGTGCCATAAAGGTTGCAACAAGAAAATCGGACCTCTTCAAAGTAAAGCAAAGGGGTAATGAAATGCTGAGGGAGTTCGTGTCCCGATTTCAAATGGAACGCATGGAATTGCCACCGGTCACAGATGACTGGGCCGTCCAAGCTTTCACCCAAGGGTTGAACGAGCAAAGTTCAATATCATCACATCGGCTAAAGCAAAATTTGATCGAGTATCCAGCAATAACTTGGGCCGATGTACACAACCGATATCAGTAAAAAATCAGGGTCGAAGACGACCAGTTGTGAGCTCCTTCTGGATCCATGCATCAGAACAGGACATCTATTAAAAACTAGAGGGATATAGATAGAGAGTGAAGGTAGAACAGAGACCGATATCAATCGTACGTCACAGACCGAATGAACAACGGCTCAGTGCGCAATTCCGCTCGGAACAGTCGAAAGAGTGATCGAGGAAAAAATTCTCGGGGGATTATGAGCAAGAGTGGCTTCGATAAATATGGCGATCCTGTAGAGGCACCTCGGCTATCGGAGTACAATTTCAGCGTCGACGCATCGGGCATTGTATCGGCGATCAGAAGAATCAAAGATACTAGGTAGCCCAAACCCATGCAAACCGACCCTTCCCAAAGAAACCCGAATTCAATGTGCAAGTATCATGGTACGCATGGCTACATAACCGAGGATTGCAGAAAATTAAGAGAAGAGGTAGCCCGCCTATTCGATGAGGGCCACCTTCGAGAGTTCCTCAGTGACCGAGCCAAGAATCACTTCAGAGAAAGGGATGCCAGCAAAAAAGATAAACAAGAGGAACCTCTGCATATCATTCATATGATCATCGGTGGGGTTGATACTCCACAAGGACCCGTGCTCAAATACGGCAAGATACCGGCCACATGGGAAAAACGAACTCGAGGTTATGTACCCGAGGGCACTTTATCATTCGGAATTGAAGAAGCCTAGGGCATCTCTCAACCTCACAACGACGCTATGGTAATTTTTATCCTATTAAATAAAGCTCAAGTTAAGCGTGTTTTAGTGGATCCAGGTAGCTCTGCGAATATCATCCGATCTTAGGTAGTAGAGCAGCTCGGGTTGCAGAATCAAGTCGTGCCCGCAGCTCGGGTCTTGAACGGTTTCAATATGGCCAGTGAAACAACTAAAGGGGAGATTACTCTACCAGTGAATGTAACTGGAACCATCCAAAATACCAAACTCCAGGTAATCGAAAGGGATATGAGGTACAATGCCCTACTCGGAAGGCCTTGGATCCACAATATGAAGGCAGTGCCTTCGACCCTCCATCAAGTAATGAAATTCCCTACATCGGACGACGTGAAAATAATATACGGTGATACCAAGTTTGTCACGCACCGACCTAGAAGCGAGACTGGCACCTGGTGCCTCAACTAACCTAGTGTACCAAATTGCGACTAAGGGACTCTGAACATATAATGTCATAATTTGGCCAAGGGGCCACCTTGCAAGACAATTTGCGAAGCAAAATATAAAACTGAATGGAAACTAGCGATGACTAAACATTAATATAAAGTTGGGCCGACAAGGCCGTCATAACTACTACAACTGACAAACCACCAAAATATACATACCAGGCCTACAAGCCCAACATAATGCACTAACTGACAGGATATGTCTACAAGCCTCTACTGATAGATATATTGTGATCGGAACAGGGCCCTGACCTACCCATAATATATATACATACACACAGAAGATGTACACGAAAACCTAGACCCGATAACTCCGAAGGATGTGGAGCTTACCGATCAGGCTGAACTCTGGAAACACCTACTGAGGAGGTATACCTGTCTGTCTATCTGAACCTGCATGCATGAAATGCAGCTTCCCCAGAAAAGGGACGTCAGTACAAAATAATGTACCGAGTATATAAGGCGATAACATAACTGAAAGTTGAAAGTGAACTGATAATATAATAACTGAAAGTAATTGGGAGTCAAAGATGATCTGGAGATATACTTACCTGTTGATACTGACTCAACTCCTTCAATATAGTAAGTAAAATAATTGTCCGGCCTTATAAGGCTCGGTATATATAACTGCTCTGCCGTAGTAGGCTCGCTCATAGGCGCTCGGCCATACTAGGCTATGTATCTCGACCATGCTGGGCTCGCTCATAGGCGCTCGGCCACAGTAGGCTCGGTATATAACTTTCCATCTGATCAGAGGTTGCCCAATAGGGGCCTGCCCATCGATTATAGCTCGATGGTAATGATAATACTGTAACACTGTATATATAGGCTTGCTGCTATCTTGACTGGAAGAAGACAATACTAAATTGAATATAGAGTCTCGATAAGGAATAATATTGTAACTTATGAGACTAGAATAGTGTGAATAAATTCATGAATATGAACTTCTCTTTTGTCTCATTACTAACACATGTAGCTACGAGATCATGCCAAAATGAAGGAAGGCTTAGCCTTAACATACCTTATCACACTCTTTTCAATCACCAAGTTGAACTCGCCTCTTCTCACCTTAATCTACAACAACGATAATAATACTATCATTAAGTTATGAAACGTATAACTATCGCACAACGAACGACATGCTTATTTTGTATTAAAACGGACAGCATTTCCCCTATAATTCTTACTTCCTCCAAATTCAAGATAACACCAACAACACCAAAAACAATAATAACAGCATATATACATTATTTTCCAACCTTATACACACCACACAATACTACAAAACAGCCCAACACACCCCAATCTCTTCATACACAAAACGACCACCGTAGTAGTGTCAACAACCCGAAAATGTTACGACGAATGACCAGCCCAACATCCTGCATTTATGTGGTGTTTCTACACACCCTTCCTCCTCCAAAACTCCACAAAATAGTAGTAAAACACGCAGCCCAACAGCACCACAAAACAGTCCGCTACAAGTGAATAACTCGAACTCACGGCTTCCGATCACCGTCCCGTGAGTTCTTACAAATATAGAACGACTTACTATACATATACAACAGAAAAAATGAATGAAAGAGAGCAGTAAACTTACCTTATTTGTTGGATAACTCGACTCCTATCTTGATTCTTCAAACTCTAGGCTTTACCTCCGATTAGAACTTGAAAGGGGGAGAAAATCAATTGGGGTTTGGGGGAAATATTTGGGAGGAGTTTTGCAGAGAATGAGTCTGATTATTTTTCCCTATTATCAGACTAATATATGAAGGGGATAGGACTTTAAAAAGGCCTCTTTGAACGACCCGAACAGGCCCATTTTTGGACGACCCGAACAGGCCCAGTTTTGGATTCTCGTTTAAGCAAGTAGGTGACAGTCTGCGCAGTCTTGCAAAAATGCCCATATCTCTCTACTCAGATATCGTATTGACAAACGGTTTAATGCGTTGGAAAGTAGACTCATAGATCTTTAATTTGATGGGTTGAACACCCCATAACTCTAAGTATATTGGGAGAAAATCATAGTTACATTTGACCCAAAGTTTCAGTAAAATATATGTAACTTGTGATGACTTTCATCGGCTTTTGTTCCACCACTCGCTTGACTTCAAAACATAACATACGACTATCATACAAATAACATAACTCGTAACATAACCTCCTTATCATGTAAAACACCCTGGTCTCATCCCAAAAGTACATGCTATAACATTCCCAATTTGTCGGCTTTCGACGAAACATTAATTTCTTCAATTCCTTTAGCTTCTAAACCTTCCAACCCTCTTTGTACTTGTTGTTCATGATATTCAATATTTGTAACTTCCGAGGTAACATGATTAAATTGCTTTATATATTTTCAAAGATGATCTCATTTTTTTCTTTTGGGTCCTACACTAGTTTGCTCACGACGCAATTTTACGTACAAAAAAAAAATAGGGTGTAACAAGCATGCTGCGAAGGAAATGTTTGTGGTTGATGAGGTAACACTGATACCAACGCTATCGGCCTCAGAAAGATCGAGCACTAAAGATAGACGAGAAACCAAATAACAATCACAACCACCAATCTCGACCGAACCGGTGGAACATGAAATAGTGGATGACAAGGAAGAATTTCTGACACCTCGAGCTTTCATCATCCCCGACGACTCCGACGCCACCAAATCTACGATCGAGGTTATATTAATCGAATATCTGCACGAGAGAAAGGTATACCTGGGAACGAGATTGACCCCCGAACTCAGGGAAAAACTTATTCAATTTCTTATCGATAGCATAGACTGTTTTGCTTGGTCCCATTTAGACATGGCATAGATCACACCGTCGATAACAATGCACCAGCTGAGCTTGGACTCTAGGTTCAAACCGGTGAAAAAAAAAAGAAGACCTCAGTCCGAGGTAAAACACACATTTGTAAAGGATAAGGTAGCTAAACTTCTCAAAATAGGGTCAATTCAGGAAGTAAAATATCCCGAGTGGTTAGCCAACGTAGTTGTAGTCCCTAAAAAGGGGAACAAACTTAGAATGTGCGTAGACTATAAAGATCTAAACAAAGCATGCCTAAAAGATTCTTTTCCTCTGCCTAGCATCGATCGCATGATCGATGCCACAGCCGGCCACGAGATCCTTAATTTTCTCCACGCCTACTCCAGGTACAATCAAATTCGAATGAACCCGGAGGACCAGGAAAAGACTTCATTTATCACCAAGTACGGACCCTATTGCTATAATGTAATGCTATTCGGGCTAAAAAATGCATGAGCTACTTACCAACGCCTAGTGAATAAAATGTTCGAAGGACAAATAGGTAAATCAATGGAAGTTTACATTGATGACATGCTAGTTAAGTCCCTGCGCGCAGAGGACCATTTGACTCATTTGCAGGAAACGTTCAAGATCTTAAGGAAATACAACATGAAGCTCAACCCCGAGAAATGTGCTTTCGGGGTTGGATCGGGCAAGTTCCTTGGTTTCATGGTATCGAATCGAGGAATCGTGATCAACCCCGATAAAATTAAGGTCATCGAAGACATCACCGTTGTGGATAGCATGAAAGCAGTGCAAAGGCTGACCGGGCGAATAGCTGCCTTAGGCCGATTCATTTCGAGGTCATCAGATTGAAGCCACAAATTCTTCTCTCTACTCAAAAGGAAGAACGATTTTGCCTGGACTCCGGAATGCGAACAGGCACAAGAACAATTGAAGCGGTACCTATAAAGATCACCACTACTTCACACTCCGAGGACAGATATGAAGCTTTACTTATACTTGGTGGTATCGAAAATCGCGCCAAGTGGCTTCCTAATTCAAGAAGAGCAAGGTACACAGTTTTCTGTTTATTATGTAAGTCGGACCTTAGGGGAAGCGGAGACTAGATTCCCTCACCTAGAGAAATTAGCACTTGCACTAATAAGCGACTCTAGAAAGTTAAGACCATACTTTCAATGTCACCCCATATGCGTTTTAACCACTTACCCACTTCGCAATATTTTGCACAAGCCCAAACTACCAAGGCGATTGGCCAAATGGGCCGTCGAACTCAGTGGGTACGATATCGAATATCAACCTCGTACGACCATCAAGTCCCAAATTTTAGCGGACTTCGTGGCCGATTTCATGCCAACCCTCATACCCGAAGTTGAAAAGGAACTCTTGTTAAACTCGGGTACGTCATCGGGGGTTTGGACCCTCTACACAGATGGTGCTTCAAATGTGAAGGGGTCCGGGCTTGGCATCATACTGAAACCTCCCACAGGTGGCATTATTAGACAATCCATCAAAACCACTAGATTAACTAACAATGAGGCCGAGTACGAAGCCATGATTGTAGGTCTCGAGCTAGCTAAAAGCCTGGGAGCAGAAGTCATTGAAGCCAAATGTGACTCTTTACTAGTGGTGAACCAAGTAAATAAAACTTTCGAGGTTCGAGAAGATAGAATGCAAAGGTATTTAGACAAATTACAGGTAACTCTACACCGTTTCAAAGAATGGACCCTACAACATGTGCCTCAAGAACAAAACTGTGAGGCCGACGCACTCGCAAATTTGGGGTCGTCGGTCGAGGAAGATAAGATCAACTTAGGGACTGTCGTTCAACTCTCGAGATCTGTAATCGAGGATGGACATGCCAAAATAAATTCCATGAGCTTAACCTGGGATTGGAGGAATAAGT
The DNA here is from genome assembly GCF_000715075.1 of Nicotiana tabacum. Classification (NCBI taxonomy): domain Eukaryota; kingdom Viridiplantae; phylum Streptophyta; class Magnoliopsida; order Solanales; family Solanaceae; genus Nicotiana; species Nicotiana tabacum. The sequence goes on along the minus strand of NC_134088.1, from coordinate 109,699,293 downwards.
ATATTGAATATTTAAAGAACGAAAAACTCCCATCGAACCCTAACGAGTCGAGGGTTCTACGAACTAAGGCTGCTCGATTCACACTAGTTGAAGATGGAACATTATACAGAAGGACGTTCGACGGACCACTGGCAGTATGTTTGGGACCAGGAGACACCGATTATGTTTTACGAGAGGTCCATGAAGGCACTTGTGGAAACCACTCCGGCGCCGAACCATTAATTTGCAAAATCATCAGAGCAGGGTACTACTGGGATAGCATGGAGAAGTACACTAAGGAGTTCGTTCGAAAATATGATAAATGTCAAAGGTTTGCACCGATAATCCATCAACCCGGAGAGCAGCTTCATTCGATCATTTCTCCATGGCCATTCATGAAATGGGGAATGAATATCGTAGGCCCTCTACTATCGGCCCCAGGTAAAGCTAAATTCATTTTGTTTATGACTGACTATTTCTATAAATGGGTTGAAGCACAAGCGTTCGAAAAAGTGAGAGAAAAAGAGGTTATAGATTTCATCTGGGACCACATAGTGTGTCGATTTGGATACCAACAGAAATAACATGCGACACTGGTAGACAGTTTATCAGCCCTAAAGTGACAAAATTCCTCGAAGACCATAAAATAAAAAGAATATTGTCTACACCATATCATCCTAGCGGGAACGGACAAGCCGAATTAACGAACAAGATTATCATCCAAAACATAAAGAAAAGATTGAACGAAGCTAAAGGAAAGTGGAGAGAAATTTTGCCCGAAGTCCTTTGGGCATATCGGACAACATCTAAATCTAGTACAGGAGCGACCCTATTTTCCCTAGTGTACGGCTCCGAAGCTTTAATTCCGGTCGAAGTCGGGGAACCAAGCGCAAGGTTTCAACATATATCGGAAGAATCGAACTATGAGGTAATGAATACTAGCCTCGAATTATTAGATGAAAAACGAGAAGTGGCACTGGTTCGAATGGCTGCACAAAAACAACGAATCGAAAGGTACTACAACAGAAGAACCAACCTCCGCCATTTCAAGGACGGGGACTTGGTTCTAAGGAAGGTCACCGTCAACACTCGAGATCCTAATGAAGGGAAGCTTGGACCAAATTGGTAAGGACCCTATCAAGTCCTCGATATAATCGGGAAAAGGTCTTATAAACTTCGAGCAATGGATGGAAAACCGTTACCAAACAATTGGAACATATCGCTTCTCAAACGATATTATTGTTAAGGTTTGACTTTCTCTTCTCTATCGTCTATATACGTATATTCGACACTAACTCATTGCAGGAATTAGATGAAAAACATCAAGACCTCTGGTTTCAAAGCACGCGTTGTACTCTTTTTCCCTTAAGTTCGGTTTTTATCCCAAATGGGTTTTTCCGGCAAGATTTTTAACGAGACAATAATCATGTGCTACCCGGGGACAAATCAATAGTATCTGAGGCTCCTTCATAATCAACCTCGAATATTGGGGGGCTACCAATCGAATAAATGAAGTTCGGCACAAGAAAGTTGCTCCATATCAAATTCATGTCGAACAGGGTCTCGATAGAGAAAAGTGTAAGGGCCAAATGGTCAAAACGAACCATGCCCACGTAGGTTTGCTCGAACTCTGGCACAAGATACAAACACATGTGTAATGACTTATAAAGGAGAACTTCTTTTTCAAATACCTCACACTTTGAAAAGATTTTCCTGCTTCATGATTCAAACATGCTTAAAGGCCAACCACCATCAAAGGGATTTTTGATACAAGCGATCATAAAGGCCTACGGGCTAAGATATTCTAAGTTCGAGTTCGAAACAATCACTCATTTAATTATTAAAGCCTAAGGGGTATCTTACTTCGAGTTCGAGCAATCACTCACTCGATTATAGAAGCCTACGGGCCAAGATATTCTGAGTTCGAATTCGAAACAATCACTCACTCAATTATTAAAGCCTAAGGGCTATCTTACTTCGGGTTCGAGCAATCACTCACTCGGTCATAAAAAGTCTACGGGCTAAGATATTTTGAGTTTGAGTTCGAAATAATCACCCACTCAATTATTAAAGCCTAAGTTCTATCTTACTTCGAGTTCGAGCAATCACTCACTCGATCATACAGGCCTATGGGCCAAGATATTCTGAGTTCGAGTTCGATACAATCACTCACTCAATTATTAAAGCCTAAGGGCTATCTTACTTCGAGTTTGAGCAATCACTCACTCGGTCATAAAAAGCCTACGGGCTAAGATATTTTGAGTTTGAGTTCGAAACAATCACTCACTCAATTATTAAAGCCTAAGGGCTATCTTACTTCGAGTTCGAGCAATCAATCACTCGGTCATAAAAAGCCTACGGGCTAAGATATTTTGAGTTCGAGTTTGAAAACAATCACGCACTCAATTATTACAGCCTAAGGGCTATCTTACTTCGAGTTCGAGCAATCACTCACTCGATCATAAAGGCCTACAAGCCAAGATATCCTGAGTTCGAGTCTGAAACAATCACTCACTCAATTATCGAAGCCTAAGGGCTATCTCACTTCGTGTTCGAAATGATCACTCGACTACTAAGCCTGTGGGCTACTTTTATTTTTCGAGTTCGGGCAAGCGCCCACAAGACCACTAAGCCTGTGGGCTACTTTTATTTCGAGCTTGAGCAAACACTCACTCGGCCATAAAAGCTACAAAGGAAGAATTCGATGAAATCACTGAAATCCTCATGAAAACATCCGCAAGACATGAATGAAATCTTCACGAAGCAAGTCAGTAAAAGAAAAAGATATTTATATAGATATACAAAGATGGTTTACATAAATAAATGCAACATAGAAAAAGCTAAGAGCTAAGCTTCTGGATTATCATCGAGAGCGGTCTCTTCTCCACCGGGCTCCCCCTATCTTCGGACTCGCTCTTGCTACTATCATTATCATCATCATCATCATCGCCATCAGAAGCCAAGGCTTCATCATCAGCTTTGAGTTCTTTAGCCCCTTTTATCTCTTCAGCAAGGTCGAAACCTCGAGCGTGTATCTCCTCGAGAGTCTCCCTCCAAGACCGACACTTAGCAAGTTCGGCAACCCAATGTGCTCGAGTGTCGGCAGTATCCGCTGCCTCTCTTGCCTCCATTTGAGCAGCCTCGACATCGGCCCGATACACGGCAATGGACTTATCCGCCATGACTTTCGACGACTCAACCTTCGCCTTGGCCTCAGCAAGCCTTGTTTCAAGCTCCTCGATCCTCTTGGCCTGAGCCGAACCTTTTTGCTTGACGCTTCGAAGCTGAACATCGATCGATAATAATTTGGCCAAGATGGTTTCTTTTTATACAGCCAGGCGGTCGATAGTCTCCTTCCACCGGTCACATTCGGCCTTGATTTGATCGACTTCGCGAAACAACCCGATCTTTTCAACTTTTTGCTGTAGCTGAGATAACGAAGGGTTAGCTTCCACAGTTGGGTCAAACCTATACTCTAACAGAACGAGGCTCACCTGTTATCTAGTTCGCCCTCTTCTTCACGAGCCTTAGCCAAATCTGCTTGAGGTCCTTTATAACCTCGTCCTTTTGGCTGCAAAGAAGCCGCAGAGCATCTCTCTCCCCCGAGACCCTCTGAAGCTCGACCTTACACTGGTTGAGGTCGACTCGAAACCTGCTAATTGCCTGCACAGTAGGGAAAAAACACAAGTTAAGTTTAGAAAAGAACGAAGAAACCAAGCATAATAAAATCATTACCCGAGAAATGAAACGTTGGGCCTCTTCTAGGAGGAGAGAATCGTCACTAATATCGGAGGCATCATCGACTCCAGTAAAGCAATCCCGAAAAAGGTCCCCTACACTAGAGCCTCTGCCCATATCGAGGGTCTTCAATTCTCGAGCTTCCTTTAACGCCTCCTCAGAAAAGGTCGGAAAAAAGGCAAATGACCTACTATCATAGTCCCAAGCGAATCACTCGGGACGCTCTGATCGAGACTCGGGGGTATCGAAACCGACCCCGGCCGGAATAGTAGTTTTCGGCTCAGAAGGTCTGGCAACCTCGATAGCTTTTGCAGATCGGATCACCAAAGTCGAAGCATCATCATCTTCTTCTTATCTCGGTCGTTGGGCCGAGTCCGTCAAAAGAGCGATTGCCTTCCTCCTCACCCTTCGAATTTTGGGCTTGGGTTCCTCTAACCAAGAGACAACTTTTCGCTTCTTATCTTTCCCCGGTTCCGGGACTGGGGACTTGGTTCCTTCCTTACCACTCGAAGACCTCAAAACGGCATCCTTGGTTACACCTGCATGAAAGGAAATCGGCAATGAATGGAGCATAAAAACATTTTGAAGAACATAAGAAGTGACCCTTACCGTGATTCTTGGCCTCCCATCTACCTTTTTCCAAATCACGCCAAGCGCGTTCGGCATAAGAGGAAGTCGAGGCTAACTTCCGAACCCAATCCTCGAGGTCGGGTACCGCTTGTGGGATCCAAGAAGCAGTTGTATATCGGAGAAAGATATCAGATAGAATCAGAGAAAGATACGAAAAGCAACGCTTTATGAAAACCACTTACGGTCAAAATTCCATTCCTCGAGGAACCGCATCTTCTCTTCCGGAATGAGGTCATGGATCCTCACCCGAATATAACGGCCCATCCAACCCCGATCCTTGTCTTCGTCGATGCTCGACATTAAAGCTTTCGATGCCCGACGATGAAGCCTGATTAGTCCTCGAAAGATTTGAGGCCGATACAATCGTATGAGATAATTTAGGGAAAAATCAAGCCCCCCGGCCTTGTTGGAGAAGAAGCGAAGTAAGGTTACTATGCGCCATAGAGACAGATGAATTTGCCCAAGGGTGAACTGATATCTTTTGCAAAAATCAATGATCACTGGGTCAATGGGACCCAACGTGAATGGGTAAGTATAAACACTTTAAAACCCCTCCACATGGGTGATGACGCTCTCTTCGGCAGAGGAAATTTGCAACACAACCTCGGGACCCCAGTTGCAGTCTTTCCTCACAGCTTCGAGATGGCCCTATGTTATCGAGCACATGTACATCGACACATGCTCACATCGACCCGGAACCGACGAAGGAATTTTAACCTTAAAATCGATCTTCAGAGTGCACGGGCCAAGAACGTACTCGTGGGGAGGCGGCTCCACCGGCGCCTTGTCGCCAGACGGCCGTGAAGAGGAAGCTTTCTCCTTTTGAGGTATGGTTTTTGATGTTTTTGCCATTGATGTAAGAGAAAGAAAAGCAAAGGAAGATGAATGGTTGATGGTGTCAAACGCTGATGAAGGTGGCTCTACAAGCGAGTAAGAAATTTTGGGAGATTAAAGATGTTTGGGAGATTGAAGATGTAAAAGTGGTAAATGATAAATGGAAGCGTTATTTATAGGTTTATACCATGGCGGTTCAGTATCAGCGGTGGCCGACCACCGTATGACGTGCATTAAATACCTTGAAAGACTAAATCGACGGGACATCTATCACATACGTCATGATCGAGCTCAATGAAAACATCAGCTTATAATCCGATCTGGCCGTCGAAAATCATATCGCTTCTCACCACATTCTTCATGAGAAATGAGGGGACTATCTGTATACGGTCAAAATAGATTTCGACCTCCGTATGTTTGATCGAGCTCGAATGGTAAGCGATCGAAGTGAGAGCTCGAGACGAGTTCCGAGGATAGTACAAACAAGTCTCGAGCTCTAAGACCGATCGAGGAATCGACTCGGTATCATTATCAAGCCCATGACCAAATCCAACTGCAAGGCAATGTGAAGGTTGTCGGAGATGCACAGATCGATTGACACTCATCCCGAATGTCGAACTCGAACCAAGGCCGAGGGCTCGACCCAATACCGAGCTCGAGCCAGTATCGAGCTCGCAGAGAGGAGCCGTTACAACCGCACTAGGGGAGAGAATCTTGGCAGGAATCGAGGAAGAGACAATTCATCATGGGTTCTCCACTATATATTTTTTATTATAAATAAAGTAAGATCCCTCTACTATAAAGGGAGAATCCTTGTAAGCACAAGACATACACATTATAAGAAAAGACTACTTCTAATTATTGAAGAATAAATCTCTTGAGCTTGTTTTACTGAGCATACTCACTCTTCTTGTTCAATAATTTATATCCCGTTTCTATAGCCAAGAATCTAAACATTTCCACTTTTATGTACGATTTATGTCAAGCTATATCATATATCCTTAGAACTACTTATAAATTTAACTATATCCGATTTTCCGGATAAATAGTGTCCTTCCTCAATCCTAATTACTCTCCAATTATCAAAAATAGTTTAAAAATATTCTTCTTTTAAGTATCAGTTCAATTAAGGCCTCACCGTTATAGAATTACACTAATATACCCCCTAATTAAAATGGAGGAACATGTGTCAATCACATGAACATAAAATGCACACCTAATTTTTATCCCCGATTTCAATTAAAAATCCACTCCTCATTTTTTATCCATTACCTGACTCAATTTTCCCCAGTTAATATAACCCTTTATTTCACCATCTTTTAAATTGGTATCTTTCTCAAAAAATTAGAGTTTTTCGTATATTTCATCTATGGGATTTATTAAATGAAATTCGAATTAATTGAACTAGTAAATTTCGAAAACGAATCGATAAAAATTCTTATAGGCCCATACCTACAGTCTCTACCACCATCCAATTTATTGTTTTTAAAAAATGAAATGGAGTAAAGTTTTATGGTAGCTTTTTAAATGACATCACATTTTCAAGTGCTTTTGGGAAAGGGCATGCGCAAAAAGAAGCGTCACGTGCTTCCCACGGCTGACCTAGATAACAGAAAAGCCAGCAACTGAGGTAGTACAAATCAATTTTATATTTAACAAAAAAGTATAAAGTCAATTTTATATGATAGAATTGGTATTATCTTATTTAATCTCAGTATGAAACGACATGGCTTAACTTTTTCAAAAGCAATGGAGAAAAAAGTAAGAGTCAGTGTAACAATTATTTTGAAGTATTTTTATAGAGTCGGGTTAGGATCAATCTTTTAGATTCAATCATTGTGTATTTTATTAGGAAATAAAGGGTTTACTTATTTTTGTTTGTATTTTCTTTCTTTTTGGATATATAGGTAGAGAACCATACCTTTCAAAGAACATTCTTATTCTAGAACCATCACATAATAGTAAGTTATGATATTCTAGTATCAAATGAAACTTTAGGAAATGAAAAAGAGAAGAAGAAAAACATGAATATTCTAGGAATATCAGACTATCTCTGTCATTAGTATTATGAGATCTTTGTTTAGAAGAGGACAAGATTACTTGGCTCGTAATTAACCTCATAATTATAAACAAGCTAATTGGAGCTCTCTAGATTTTGTTGTTATACACTTATTCAATTATGTAGTTTCGTTCATGTTTTATGTTACTATATATGTTATATGTACTATTAATCAGAAACGATTAAGCTTTTAATTCAGGGGGTGTTAACAAATAAGGCCACACAAAACTACTATCTCGACTTGCGCCTTTCACATTCGTTGTTGAGATATGTAAGTTGTTTCTATTAAATTCAAAGGAACAAATAATTTATCAAAATGAAGAAGCTACCAATAAATTTACTATAAAATTAAGAGCATGCTCTGAATAAAAATGATTAGCATAATATCTAGACTCTCTTGCCTACAACTAAATTTGCTTGCCTCTTTATTCAAACTAAGAAAATATTAGAATCTCTTTTAACAAGAAACAATAAACCTCTAACAACGGATAATGACATAAGAGTGGATCAAGTGCAGAGCCATAAAGTTAAGTTTGAGAACTGATGTACATTGGCAAATTTAAACTACCATTCAGTTTCTCCTTTTAACGTTATTTTTGGTTAAATTCGCATCATTTTTTCCAAAATGCCTCATATCATTAAGATAGTCGTCTTCCTTCTTTTTTTCCCCCTTTTGGTTACTAATATTAGGCTTTTGTTCATATACCCAATAATCGCTTCTTCGAACTACATTCCATATGGCTAATCACCAAGCACCAAAAATTAAATCACACATGGCGTATCACCTTGTGGATTTGTAAGGCCCAGTGAAAGTTTTTTTAAAAATCGGGGTTCCGTGATGCCGGGGTAGGCGTAGAGGTTAATAATAGTAGAAATTCTTTGCGGCGAGCTTGCAAGCTCGCCGCGATTCGAACTTTTTGGGTTAAACAATGCACTGGAAAGTGAAGGAAAAATATGGGTAGAAGAGATGCACTTCTGCGGCTCACTATGCGGCCGTAAAATCACTCTGCAGACCGCATTAGGGGTGTTCATGGTTCGGTTTGAGTCGATTTTTTTCTAAAAAGAAACCAAACCAAGTAAGTCGATTTTTCAAATATTGGAACCAAACCAAACCAATTAAGTCGGTTTTTTATCGATTCGATTTTTGTCGGTTTTTCGGTTTTTTCGGTTATTTATCGATTTTTTCATAAATATGAGACATACACTACCAAACGCATATTCTGGCGACTACATTTTCAACGTAACACTATCAAACTAATTGCTCTTTGAGAAATCTATCATTTACCAAGATATATTGATGATAATTGACCTAAATAGTGATGAATAATTTAAGTACTCAATTAAAAATTGATTATTTTTAACATAAAATAAATTCTTGTACTTAGCAAAAGAAAACTACCAATCAAACTAGAAGATAAAGAATTAGATTATTATAATAGCAAAGAACTAGACCAAAAATACAAATGACTAATATGTACCCTAAAATTTCAGAAAACTTTATATAAAAATATACATATATATATAGGTGTAATAATAAATTTATACAGCTACTTTTATAGTCGGTTTTTTCTGTTATTTTTTATTAAAACCAAACCAAATCAAATTTGATCGGTTTTTAAAATTTAAAACCAAAACCAAACCAAACCTAAAAAGTATCAGTTTTTTTAGTCGGTTTTGGTTTGGTTCGGTTTTTCGGTTTTTTATGAACACCCCTAGACCGTATAATGGTCACAGAGTGAGACAGTCTTTTGGGCCATTTTTAATGTCATTTTTGCGGCCCATTATGCGACCGCAAAACTATTTCGCAGGCCGCACTCTGATCGCATATCCGTCTTTGAGATTTTTCGGAGGGAAGTTCTGCGACGCATTATGCGACCGCATAACAGGTCTGCGGGCCGCATAGTGACCGCAGACCCAAGCAGATTTTTTTCAGTTTTTTGGCACCAAATTGTGCGGCCGATATGCGGACCGCATATCCTGTTCCGGGGCTTCATTTTTAAATTTTTATAACTCGACCCTACTTCGCTATATATATGCAAGGGACTATATTTTGAGCAAAAATCTGATATTTTGAGGGTGAGAGAGTGCCCTAGAGTGGGAGAGAGTTATTCAATAATTTATTCATCAGGTCTTGCTCAAATCTTGTAAGATTAACAAGGATAACTCACTAGGTCTTCATCCTAGAAGGTAAGACTTTACACCCTAACCCTTAATTTTGAAATTTATCTAAGAATGGGTAATTAGCAAGACAATTCTTGGGTATATGAGTTGTTTATTTTGCATGCATGTGTTATCAAAGGGTGTAGGAAGATTGTGAGCTAAAAATAGTAAAGAGTGGGTTGTGGGATGATGGAATCCTCCATAAAAGGACCTTGAAACCTTAATGCACACCTAGTGTTTGATAAAATGCTCAAATGAGCTAGAACCATGATCATCTTCCTAATTTTGGTTTAATTTGTTATATTTTTAAAATAGATTGAAGTTGCTAAGAATTTCAGAACATTTTAGAGTTTAAAGAAGCTTAATAGAGGTATGTTGGCTAAACTCTTTTTAAGAATTGGAACCCCATTATCTTTGTAAGTTCCAAGATATTTATTACAAGTTGAGTATTCCGGATAAGTTTTGTGACAAAGATGTATGTTTAATTTGTGTTTCAAATGCTCTCATGATATTGTATTATAAATTGAGGATATGTTCCAAACTATGGATTGTGTATCTACGTGTTATGATTCCAAGTCGTGATTTATGTGGAAAACTATTATGCCAAATTGTGTAGAGAATGTGATTGGGGTTACACCTCTACCTGCATATATTGGGGTGAGGCGGCAGGACCGCTTTGTGTATGATTTTGGTATTGTTTTTGCACCACCACCCATATGTATATATTGGGGTGAGGCGGCATGGCTGTTTTGTGTAGGTATTGGTATCGTTGATTCATTTCCACCCGCATATATTGAGGTGAGGCGGCGGGACGCTTTGTATGAAAATGGGTATTGTGTTTACACCTCCACCCACATACATTGGGGTGAGGCGGCATGGCCGCTTGAGTAGAGTTTTGGTATTATGTTTACACCTCCACCCGCATACATTGGGGTGAGGCAGCGGGGTCGCTTTGTGTGAAAATGGTTACAGAGGATCTCATCTTGGATTTTATAAATTTTAATGACAACTCTTGATAATCTTGATTTGGTTTAACCGGCTACCTATGCTATTCTATTGTCGCCCTGGTTCATCATGTTCATATTGTATTTTTAAGTTCTTAAATTGGTGTTTAGTTTTCATACTAGTACTATTCGACATGTACTAACGTCCCCTTTGCTGGGGGCGCTGCATCTTTAATGCATGCAGGTGGTTCCATAGTGGAGGATACTGATCAGTTATAGCAGTGCTCATTCTTCCTAGCTGACTTGGTGAGCCCCATCTCCTTTTGGGGTTGTGCATCTTTTGTTTCGTATGAGTTATCGTGTTTTGAGGTATAGCCAGAGCCTTATTGTCGGCACTATCATTGTACTCTTTGGTATTTTTAGAGGCTCCATAGACTAAGTGTGGGTTGTATATATATGTTGGGAATGTTAACAAGTTGTGTTATGGTTAGATCACTCGTTCCACTTTGAACCATGAAGGTGTGTGTTTTGTTTTTTAGAATTATTAAATAAGGTAACTAATGAAATAATTTAGTATTGTGTACATGATCTCCCTACTGTCTAATTAACGAAAATATGTATTATCCTTATTCATGGATGAGTTTGGGTAGAATGAAATCTAGTAGGCTTGCTCGGCCGGGTTCACTCGGTTGAGCGCCGGTCGCGCTCCCCGTGTTTGGGGCGTGACAGGATTCATTTGGAGATTTACTATGTGAGCACCGACATCTTTCGTGTATTTATGACCACTTAAACCCACATGCTAACTTATTCTCCAAGCTAACATCAATAAAGGTAATAAACTGAGCTCCACGCCATTATTCCACTATCTCCATATGCGTCCCCAGAACCATAGTGTGTTATGTGAATTTATTCCAAATATGCTTTTAATATAGTGTGATATTGTCCTCTTTGGGTTAATCACGTATAATTAATGGTAGGCTATAATTGTATATTTTGGCCACTAATTACACTCTAATTCGCTGCACTTTACTAATGTTTGAGCTTTAAATGGTATTAATTTACATTGACTGTGTATTTTATGCTTTGCAGGAGCGATTCCGGGCTACAAAGAGGTTAGGGAGCGTTTTTGGGCTACTATGGAGCTTTGAAGGCTAAGTAAAAGCTTATGGAGTAATTTGAGATTATGTTCGAGGATCAAAGGTTGCTAGAGCACTTAAAAAGAAGAACGAAGAAGATAGCAAAAAGTTGCCCAGGTGCGCGGCCGTGCATTGGGCACGCATGACAAGCAAAAACTGGCCAAAGTGCGTGGTCACCTGTCCAGGTGCGCGGCCGCGCACGTCTGTCCGGAAAAATTTTCCCAAGGCTAATTTTGTAATTTTGGAGGCGACTTTCCTTGACCAATATGAAGCCCAGCTCGTCTAAAAAGAGAGGATCTTGGATTTTGAGAGGAACTTTGGAGGGAGAAGAAGCACAGAAGCAACGGGAAAGCAAGATACTTGATCCAATTCACTAAATACGGAAGTTTGTTTGAATTTGGGAATTGTAACGTCTCCTTGTTCTTCTAATACTCTTGCTATGAATATTTTCTTCGTTATGGAGTAATTCTCCTCAGGCCCTCAGGGTTGTTGACGGAGGTTGAGAATTGACTATTATTTTAGGTTTTACTCTATGTTAATTGCTCGACTTTACTGAATGAGTTATTAATTGAATTGAAAGGTTTATTGCGGGTTTACTTTAATCAAAAGAGAAGTCTGCTGCTATTTGCTTTGTACCATCTTAATTGGGTTGATTTTATGCCTATTCTAGGTAATCGAAAGAGCTTAAGGAGTTATCGATTTACCCCGTTCAGGAGAATAACCGAGAGGTGTTCTTCGAAAGATCGTTCATTCACTATTTTAGTGCATATATTCATAGGACCTGTTATTAGGTTAGCTAAAGGAATCAAATTTATTTGGAAGAAGAATTGGAATCCCTGAAGTAGCCTAATCATCTGTTGAAATCGAAAGAATCAATAGAAGTTAAGATTGAATTTAGCACAAAGTTACCCGGAACAATAGTTGATCACATATCTTGTCATCACCCTTACCTCCCGCACTGATATTCCATTGTTGTTACTAATCATTCGGGTATCATCAGTTTCTTACAGTTGATAATCTTAGTTTATTTTTAGTCAATTATAACATAAATAAAAAGGTTTATTATCATGGATAGTGTGGAGTTGAAGAATTAATAGAACATTATTGAAACCAATCCATGTGGAGACGATTTAATACTATACTATCTTTGACTAGCGAGCCTACATTTTGTACACCGATTTTGCACTCATCAAATTTTGGCGCCGTTGCCGGGGATTGGCGATTAATAGTATTTAAATTAATTTTCAATGCTAATTCAGGTACAACTTTATTTTAATTTCTTTTTTACACTCTTCTCATCTGTGTGCAGACAACAAGTTAAGTTCAACAGTGTATGACTCGATCCTCTTCAAAGGACTTGGTGCCATACGACCCAGAGTTAGACAAACACCTGAGGAAGTTGAAAAGAGAGAAATGATCGAGTGTATTGTTGTTGGGTCAGCCTTCAACTCAGGATAAAATGGTGAACAATGAAGAGATAGTAGACCTAGCTGCCAGAGAGGCGGCTCAACAATAAGAAGCACGGTTAGCGGTTGAAGTAGCCTGCAGAATTGCGGATGAAAAGGTTGATGGGGATCGAAGACTAAATCCCAACCGAATTATTGAGGATACATTTGAAAATACAGGTCCTGGGCCTAGGAGATCAGTGGGAGATTATGCTAGACCGGTGTACAACCAACAACAATCTAGTGTGAGGCCCCCATACATCGATGCCAATAATTTTGAACTCAAACAGAGAGTCATCCAGACCATTCAGAATAATTACATTTTCAGAGGCAAACCCAATGAAGATCCCAACAACCATCTGATGGACTTTGATGAAAATATCAACACATTCCGCTACAATGGAGCATCACATGATGCTATATACCTCAGAGCATTCCCGTTCTCGCTGAAGGATAATGCAAAGCAGTGGTTGAGAAGTTTCCCACAGGGTCAATCCGTACGTGGGAGGAGATGACTACCAAGTTTCTGGAAAAATATTTCTAGGCTGCTAAGAGTGGAATGACGAGGAAGGAGATTCACAATTTCAGCCAAAGTGAAGGAGAGACAGTGTTCGAAGCATGGGAAAGATTTAAGGAGCTACTGCGGAGGTGCCCTCACAACGGAATGGAGCAATGGATGCAACTTCAGGACTTTTGGGACGGTTTAAACCTTTCATCAATGAGATTGTTAAATAGTGCAGTTGCAGGCCCTCTGATGAAGAAAACTCCGGAAGGGATTGTCACTCTTTTGAATGAAATATCTGAAGATGCAGATCAATGGTCCACAAACCAAGGGGATAGGAGAAAATCAGCAGGGGTGCACCAAGTGGAATTATCTGTAGCAATGCAGGCCCAAATTGCAGCCATAGCTAAGGACATCAAGCAATTAACTATGGCTCAGGTGCAAACTCAACCACATGTGAGTTGTGACATCTGTGAGATGGGACACCCTACACATGAGTGTCAAGCTACAGCTGAGGAGGTCAACGCTGTGGGAAACTTTAATAGAGGAAACTACTAAGGTGGGAACAACTTTAATGCTATGGGTCAAAGACATCCAGGTTTTTCGTGGAGTTCACCTAATAGGAGCTTGAACTCATGGCAACAAAACAATCTCAGACCCCAGGGTCAGGGACCACCAGGTTTTCAGAACTAGCAGAGGTAGCAATACCAGCCACCACAGCCAAATTAGTCAAATATGGAAGATGTCATGAAGGCATTCATTAAAAAAATAGATGAAAAATCCGAGACTCAGAGCACGACTATTCGGAACTTAGAAAGGCAAATGGGACAGATTGCAAATTTCTTGTCTGAGAGGGCTCTTGGGACTTTTCCCTCCAACACTGAAAAGAACCCGAAGGAAGCAATCAAAGTTGTATCTCTGAGAAGTGGAAAAGCATTGACTAACCCAATAGTGAAGGCTAAATCGGAGGCGGTTAACAAGCAGACTGAGACACCAGTAGAGGAAAAGAATGAAGAGCAAAAGAGCCGGAATAGTGGGGTACAAAAGAAAATTGAAGAAAGTAGACATATGCCAGCTCTACCATTCCCTCAAAAGATGAAGCGGGAGAAACTTGACAAATGTTTTTGGTGATTCTTGGAGATGCTCAAACAACTTTATGTGAACATTCCCTTCACATAGATACTCACTCAGATGCCTGCTTATACAAAGCTCTTGAAGGAAATCCTTTCTAGCAAGAGGAAATTAGAGGAGACAACTGTGGTTAAGTTAAATGCCCACTGCAGTGCCATATTGCAAAATAAAATTCCCCAAAAGGTGGGGACCCAGGAAGTTTCACCATACCATGCTTGTTAGGGAGTGAAAAATTCGACAAGGCCCTCTATGATTCGGGTGTGTTTATAAATCTATTGCATCCGTCTGTATTCAGGAAACTGGAAGGTGAACTTGGAGTAATCAAATCAATACCAGTGTCCCTATATCTGGCCGACCAGACCACCATTCTACCTGAGGGAATCATTGAAGATATTCTACTGCGGGTGGACAAGTTTGTGTTCCCCGTAGACTTTATTGTGGTAGATATGGAGGTAAAAAAGGAGGTTCCTTTAATTCTAGGGAGGCCATTTTTATGTACAGGTAGAGCCATCCTTGATATCTATGAGGGAAAGCTTATGCTCAGAGTGGGCAATGAGAAAGTGGTGTTCCAGATGAAGAGAATGATGAAATACCCTAATGATGAGGCGTCTGCCTACTCATGTTTCAAACTAGATGTCATTGGAGAGTTGGCTGAAAAGTACAAGTTTGACAAGCTTGTGGGGGATACTCTAGAGAGGTGTATTACTTAGTCTAGCACAATGGAGGATGAAGATCCTGAAATAAAGAAAGAGGCTGAAACTCTTGAACTTGAGGATTAAGTGGTTGATGAGGAAGAACTAAAAGATGAGGCTTCTAAGCCCAATGTGGAATTGAAACTCCTCCCCGCTCACTTGAAATATGCTTTTCTCGAAACTAAATAATTTTATGTGATTATTTCTGCTGACTTAATAGGTACACATGAGCAAAAGCAGGTGGAGCTGCTGTCAAAGCACAAGAAGGCCATTGGTTGGAGCATAGCTGATATTCAAGGAATTAGTCCAGCCATTTGCATGCACAAAATTCTGTTAGAAGAAAATAGCAAGCCAGTGGTGCAACCTCAACACAAGTTGAACAAAAGTTTGGAGGAGGTAGTGCATAAGGAGATCATCAAATTGCTAGATGCGAGAGTGATCTTTCCCATCTCTGATAGCCAGTGGACTAGTCCAGTGCAAGTGGGCATGATAGTGGTGAAAAATGAAGATAATGAATTGATCCCCATAAGAACAGTCACCGGGTGGAGAATGCACATTGATTATAGAAGGTTGAATGATGCAACAAGGAAAGACCACTTTCCACTCCCTTTTATTGATCAAATTCTCGAGAAAGTGGCTGGACACGGATGCTACTGCTTCCTGGATGGGTATTCAGGCTACAATCAGATACCCATTTCCCCAGAAGATGTTGAGAAGACCACATTCACTTGCCTGTCAGGTATTTTTGCTTACAGGAGGATGCCGTTTAGGCTATGTAATGCACTTGCCACTTTTCAGAGGTGCATGATGTCTATATTTTCTGATTTAAACGGGAAGTGTCTAGAGGTGTTCATGGATGATTTCACCCTTTTGGGTGATGATTTTGAGTATTGCTTGATGAATTTGAAGCTCGTGTTTGAACGTTGTGAAGCCACTCACTTTGTTCTTAACTAGGAGAAGTATCACTTCATGGTGAATGGAGGAATTGTCCTAGGCCACAAAGTTACTGCGCATGGAATTGAAGTTGACAGAGCTAAGGTTGATGTTATTTCTAGACTCCCTCCCCCGACTTCGGTGAAGATCATAAGATGTTTCTTGGGACATACTGGGTTCTATAGGAGGTTCATCAAAAGCTTTTCCAGCATTACCAAGCCGTTGACAACATTACTAACGAAAGATGCTAAGTTTTTTTTCGATATGGAGTGCTTAAGAGAATTTGCATTGATAAAGGAAAAGCTTGGTAGCGCTCCTATTATGGATTTATGGTGACACCTGATTAGAGCCAGCCATTTGACATAATGTGTGGTGCTAGTGATGTAGCTGTGGGAGCAGTTCTGGGGTAACGAAGAGATAAAATGTTTAGGCCCATCTACTATCCAAGCAGGACATTGAATGATGCTTAAGTCAATTATGCCACCATTGAGAAGGAGTTTTTTGTTGTGGTCTTTGCTTTTGACAAGTTTAGATCATACCTGGTTGGAAGTAAGGTGATTATACACACTGATCACTCAGTGTTAAAATACCTGTTGAGTAAGAAGGAATCCAAGCCGCATCGGATACGGTGAGTGTTATTGCTCCAAGTGTTTGACTTGGAGATAAAAGATAGGAAGGGCATAGAAAATCAAGTAGCGGATCATCTATCTCGACTTGAGAAACCTCCGGTTGAAACAGTCAAAATAAGGGGAGAGTTCTCTGATGAGCAGATTTTTTCCATAGCAGCGGTCTCCGAAAGGCTACCTTGGTATGCAGATGTAGCCAACTTTTTGGCTAGTGGATGGTTACCCCGTGACCTCACTCGTGATCAAAGACGGAAGCTTCACGGTGAGGTAAAAAGTTATTTTTGGGATGACCCTTTCTTGTTTAAACTGTGTGCAGATGGTGTTAATCGAAGATGTGTGCCTAATAGAGAAATGGCAAGCATTCTGTCTCATTGCCATGATGGAGTAGTTGTAGGACACTATGGTGGAAATCGCACTGCAACAAAGGTCATGGAAGCCGGTTTCTTTTGGCCTACTTTGTACAAAGATGCAAGGGCGTATGTAGCTGCATGTGACAAGTGTCAAAGAGCAGGTAATATTAGCAATAGGGATAAAATACCTCTCAACTCCATTCTGGTATGTGAAATTTTTGACGTTTGGGCTATTGACTTCATGGGTCCGTCCCCAATGTCGCATTCTCATGAGTATATCCTAGTAGCTGTTGACAACGTCTCTAAATAGGTCAAAGTAATCCCTACTAGGACTAACGATGCTCGGGTGGTGTGTGAGTTTTTTGTGAAAAAATATTTTTAGCCGTTTTGGGACACCTCGAGTAATTATCAGTGACAATGTGTCACACTTTGTGAATAAGTAGTTTGCTGTACTGCTATCCAAGTATGGGGTCACACACAAAACAGGAACCTTGTACCATGCCCAAACTAGTGGGCAAGTCGAAGTGGCCAACCGGGAACTAAAACGAATTCTTGAAACGACAGTTAGTGCTTCTCATAAAGATTGGTCTGTCAAGTTGGATGAAGCACTATGGGCATATAGAACTGGGTTCAAAACGACCATAGGGATTCGCCATTCAAATTAGTGTATGGTAAGTCGTGTCACCTACCTGTTGAGATAGAACATAAGGCTTATTGGGCAATTAAGGTGCTTAATCTTGATCTTAGTATTACAGGTGATCACATGTTGGAGCAGATGAATGAATTGGAAGAGTTCAGACTGGACGCGTATAAAAGTGCGCGAATTTTCAAGGAAAGGACTAAAGGTGGCATGATCGTCTCATTAAGCCAAAGGAGTTTCATTAAGGGGACATAGTCTTACTGTACAATAGTAGACTCAGATTATTTCCTGAAAAACTCAAGTCTAGATGGACGGGACCATATATGGTGAAACATGTATTACCATACGGGGAAATTGAGATCCAGAACCAAGACGGAACAGAAAGTTTCAAAGTAAAGGGGAACACACTAAAACCGTATCTTGTTGGGGGGATTTACACAACAATCCTCGAGCATCAAAACCAACTGAGGATGCCCGATTGAGTCAAGCTGACGACTATAACTCAGAACTACCTCTAACCCTTCTGCTAGTTAGATTTTCTTTTTCCTGCTTCCCATTTGTTCACAGCATATAATAGATAGAAATTAGTGTATACTATGATGTAGTAGGTACAGTAAGGCACATGATGTGAAAGGTAGGAAGTTTTATAATAATAATTTAAAAAAAATATGCGCGGCCGCGCACTGACCGCATATTTTCAGACCTTCACTACCAAACGTTGGCGGCCACGCATTGACCGCGCACCGACCGCGCACAGGTAAGGCATTTTTTTCTTTAGTTAATTTCGGACCCCACCCCTCTTCCTAAACACCTCCAATTTCAAAATCCTCCTTCTCCTTTTTCTAAACAACCCTAACCCTATTACCCCTTTCTCTCATCTCTTCTCTGAAGCATCCAATCCCACCATCAATTGACAGTGCCCTCTTTCCTCTTATCCTCTCCCCACATCCTCACGACTTTCCCCTCAGGTAAGTGAGATGTTTTCCCCCTCTTAGTTTAGTCTATTTTCTTTTCTTTTTCTTGAGTTGTAGTAGATGTTTTGTGAGTACTTTCTTTCTAATTATACTCGTTCTCTTATGGGGTGGTATTGAATTTCACCATGATGGGATAGGTGTGACATTGGTGTATCCTTCGTCGAATTGGGGGCTAAAAATTATTGTGTGAGGGTTCAGTAGAACTGTGCATATCAAGTGTTCGTATAAATGCCACAAAGAGTTTGAGAGTGTAATTTTGTGACCAAGTGTGCTGGTGAAGTCTGAGTAGCTGCTCTTGGTTCACCCATTGTACCTTTAGCTGTTATTTGGTGTTTGTTACAGGTATTATGACGCCGTCCATGAAACGAAAAACCACATGTGCCTCCTCAAGTGGTCACGCTAGCTCGCCCCGGCGCGAGCTTCTGCTAATGCTCGCCCGTATGATAATAACAAGTTCGTCTCCAGTGCAGCCTAGGAACTCTTTTGTAATAAGGCACGCAAGAAGCCCATACTGGAGAGGGGAATTGATATGGGGTCCCTCCAAAATGACTGCCCCAACATGTATCGTGAATTGGTCAGGCGAGGGATGCAGATATTTTTTGAAGAACCTGACGAAGCCAACTTAATGGTTGTTCGGGAGTTTTATGCGAACTACCCGGAACATGTTAACAATGTCTGCACAGTACGAAAGAAGAGTGTGGACACATCCACAGAGGCCATTCAAAGGGCCTACCGTTTGCCAGTGTTTGGGGGATAATCCTAAAGAAGAAGACTACTATGACACGTATAGCAGAGAACCACCCATGTGGCAAGTGTTCTTTAGAAAGATTTGTGTGCCCAACAAGGAGATAGTGTGGGTCATGCGAGGCGAAAGTTTCATTCGGCAATGCTTACCGTTGAAGGGAAGTATTGGCTCTACATTATAAATAGCCGCCTGCACCCTTCCTCAAACACCACTGAGGTGAATGGTCCCCGGGCTGCACTGATCTGGTGCTTTATCAATGGCCATGATTTTGATGTGGCTAAGGTTATTCACGGTGAGATGTTCATTCGCTATCCTGTGAAGAGGTATGGGTTCTTCTTTCATTCCTTAATCACTCGGTTATGCCGTGAGGCACGTGTACCGAAAAATAGGGACATGGATGGGAAAGACAAAAAGGAACAAAAATTTTGGGCTGATAAAGTAGTAATTGGGAAGGACCCTGTTGGGACTGTTGAGGTAAATAACGATGAGTCTGAAGCACCCGACGATGGTATGGAGGTGCAAGCTGAGGATGTGGCTGCTTCCCCACCGCACGAGCATGTTCTTGGGGAACCTCAAATGGCAGATGGGACACAAGAATGAGCGCCTTAGAGCAGGAGATGGCGGGGATGCGTACCTCTGTTACAGACTTGGGAGCTCGAATGGATTCCCTTGCTACACAAAATGCCAAATCTGATAGGTAGGTCATGGCATGGCTGCGTGCACTTGGCTGGACTTGCCATCTAGTCCCCGGCACTGTCTCCGACACGGTCTGACTCTATCAGGGAAGTTTTCTTTACCTTGCATTTTTCTTTGTATAACATGGGGGCATGCCATCATTTAAAGTGTGGGGTGGGGGATATGTTGTATGTATGTATGAATATATATTAGTTTTAGTTTTCTTTTGTTAGTTTGAGTAGTAGGGATAGAAAAAAAAGTTGAAAAAACACATAAAAGTTTAAATTTTTGACTTTTCCTGACGATGAATATCATTCGACGGGTTTCTTGAGGGATTAAAGTCGAAAGAAAAAGACAAAAAATATTTTATTTTGTTAGGTAGTGTATTAATTCTCCCTTGGTTTTTCTTTATGCCGCGGTTCTTTTCCAAGGGTGTTGTTTGAACCGGGTGTAGTTAGATTTGTGTTTTTATAAGTAGGAAAACCTTGTGCTATGATTTGAAATGGAAGCAATATCTCTTGACTTGAACATGCCTTGAGAATAGTGAATGCTTTGGTTGTGACGCTTAGGCTCAATTTTTTGACTCTTGTATAAGTGCCTTAAATGGTATAATCTTGACTTTGCTAAACTGCTTTGACTAGAGTGTCTTGATGATCCAATCTTGAGTGAGTCATGTGCCATGTGCGTGTGAGGTTTGGTGTATTTTGTGCATTGCATTTTATGTCTAGAACTTGCCCTATGTGTTTGCAAAGCGAAATAGTAGTTTTGTTCAGTTCTGGAAGTGATATAGGCGTTTCTTTGTTGAGCCAGATATATAGTTTACCCACCAAATTGTTATGTAATCTTAGTTAACCCCATTGAGCCTGTAATCCTGTTCTTTGAAAACCATATTACAAGCCTTACCCATTTGTTTGAACTGTCCATCTATTTGAACCTTGTACCTCTCATGAGCACTTGAATTTGTTATGAACTCTGTAAAAGTTGAAGTGTGGGGTGGTTGTTTGTCTTTTGACTGGAACTAATGAAATAAGGAGAAAGGTGCACTTATTTGAAAAAGCAAGAGCCACTTGAATTGAAAAAGAAAGAAAAAAAATATATTTGTATTGTGTGCACATATTCAGTGATAAGTGGTAACTCTTGATGTAATTGTGCTTAAATAATTTAGGAGTTGATGTATATTGGTGTGAAGGTGGAGTTTTGGTTTGATATAAGTGTGGGGTTTTAAATGTTAAAATGTATGTATTAAAGTGCTTAGGAAAGTGTAGTCACTCTTATTTATAAATGTATCCTACCTGTCCCGCTGCCTACATTACAATCATTTAAAGCCCTATTTGATCCTTGACTGAATGAGCTCGAATTAGTAGAGTAGTACACTACGGGCAAGCCTATGGTTCATCTTTTGTGACATATGAATGTTGGTTCTGAGAGTGAGTGAATTCTTTCTATCATGAGTTCCTAATCGTTCTTAACTTTTATTGTGTGTGGAACTACTCTCTTTTGTTGTGTGAGGACACTTGATTCATGAAGGAAAGGCAACATTATTGACCTCTATGTTAGAGAAAGTGAGTTGGTTATAGATAATGCGTGGTGCTGTTGAGTCAAAACTTTGAGGTTAAGATGTCACACTATTGTACTTAATCTGTTTTAAAGAGTCTTGGTGTGATGATTCTTGAGTGTTGTTGAAAAAGGGCATATTTAGGTGAAGTGTAGTTGGATTGCTCGAGGACGAGTAATGGTTTAAGTGTGGGGGTGTTGATGAAAAACTATAATTGTGTATTTTGGCCACTAATTGCACTCTAATTCGCTGTACTTTACTAATATTTGAGCTTTAAATGATATTAATTTGTACTGACTGTGTGTTTTATGCTTTGTAGGAGCGATTCCGGGCTACAATGAGGTTAGGGAGCATTTTTGAGCTACTATGGAGCTTTGAAGGCTAAGTAAAAGCTTATGGAGTAAATTGGGATTATGTTCGAGGATCAAAGGATGCTAGCACACTTAAAAAGAATAACGAAGAAGAGAGCAGAAAGTTGCCAAGGTGCGCGGCCGCGCACTGGTCGTGCACTGGGCGCGCATGACAAGCGAAAACTGGCTAAAGTGCGCGGCCTTATGCGCGGTCACCTGCCCAAGTGCGCGGACGCACGCGCGCACGTCTGTCCGGAAAATTTTTCCCAAGGATAATTTTGTAATTTGGGAGGTGACTTCCCTTGAGAGGAACTTTGGAGGGAGAAGAAGCATGGAAGAAACGGGAAAGCAAGATACTTGATCCAATTGACTCAATACGAAAGTTTGTTTGAATTTGGGAATTGTAATGTCTCCTTATTCTTCTAATACTCTTGCTATGAATATTTTCTTCGTTATGGAGTAATTCTCCTCAGGGTTGTTGACGGATGTTGTGAATTGACTATTGTTTTGGGTTTTACTCTATGTTAATTGCTCGACTTTACTGAATGAGTTATTAATTGAATTGCAAGGTTTATTATAGTTTTACTTTAATCGAAAGAGAAGTCTGTTGCTATTTGCTTTGTACCATCCTATTTGGGTTGATTTTACGCCTCTTCTAGGTAATCGAACGAGCTTAAGGAGTTATCGATTTACCCAGTTCAGGAGAATAACTGAGAGGTGTTCTTCGAAAGATCGTTCATTCACTATTTTAGTGTATATATTCATAGGACCTGTTATTAGGTTAGCTAAAGGAATCAAATTTATTCGGAAGAAGAATTGGAATCCCTGAAGTAGCCTAATCATCTGTTGAAATCGAAAGAATCAATAGAAGTTAAGATTGAATTTAGCACAGAGTTACCCGAAACAATAGTTGATCACATATTTTGTCATCACCCTTACCTCTCGCACTGATATTTCATTTACTAATCATTCGGGTATCATCAGTTTCTTACAGTTGATAATCTTAGTTTATTGTTAGTCAATTATAACATAAATCAAAAGGTTTATTATCCTGGATAGTGTGGAGCTGAAGAATTAATAGAACATTATTGAAACCAATCTTTGTGGAGCCGATTTAATACTATACTATCTTTGACTAGCGAGCCTACGCTTTGTACACCGATTTTGCACTCGTCAATAATTTTTCCGCCAAAAGATCTCACATCATGAATATTATCCCTTTAATTTATATGTAGTTTTACTTTCTTTTCTTTTCTTTTCTTTTCTTTTTTGCTAATAATGTAGAACTTTTTACACCATAGTGTTTACCCTAAAACGATAACCATTAAATATGTAAGTGGTTTTAAGGATACGTGAATTTATTCAATACAAACGGTAAAGATTGCTAGAATAAACAGATAAGAAATGTAAATAAATTATCAAACCGCTTGAAAATAAGGGGGTATGATTCTGGACTTGAGTGCAGTATCAATGAGGTATCTGTCTTCGATCCTGGGCTTATAATAATAAAATACTGATCAACAAATGTAAGAGCTTTGAATAACAGAAAAATAATAGTATATTGCCTTGGTATGCGTGTTACAATGCCCTCAATGAATAATCAGACCCCCTTTTTATAGTAAGGGAGTCCTACTCTATGTACAATTCCATAAAAGATAAAAAATCTTTCATTTAACTAATCACCGGATTTCCGCCGGTACGTGTCGAGATCCATGCCGCGATACCCGACCGGTCACGGATATCACGGCCTCGTGTTAATCATGTTCGGTCGCCCAATAATGCTCTCTGAAGTCTTTTAAGATTTGGACCGAAACCAGGGTCACGATCCCGATATTCTCAAGGGCGGGAGTCGTGCGTGGAACTGTCTCGATGAGTCCCTTACCTCGATTCTGGCTTCTTGTAATCACGTCCCTAACTCAATTTATTTTATCGAAAATCGGATCGTCTCATGGGTCCGGTTTCACCCGTATATACATAGGCAGATCACAACATCGTGACTTGTATATTAGACTAAGCCTGCTCAAGAAACACTCTTAAGATCACAGCATTATGACTTTCATATTATACTAAGCAGCTCAAACGACACTCTTAACACACTGTGACACTATTGTTTAAGCCAATATTGATAAGATTTTTCTCAAAAAGATATCACGCCATAAGTATCACTTTACCTTGTATATAGATTTCTTTTTCTATCAATTTGCAATGCAGGACTTTATTTACGAATCCAAATATTTCCCTCTTGAACTAAGTGTTAATTATAGGTTTCAACGATGAAAAATAATATATCATATTTGGTGCAGGATCAAGAAGGAAACCAACGGAATCAAGAAGCAATACCAGCCAAGAATAGATTAAGGAAACAATTTATTAACGGGAGCTCTAAAAGCAACGCAAGGAAAAGAATCAATGATTAGCGATGAAAACGGAAGGAGCAGCGAAGATCCGGAAGAAGAATCCATCAGTGATTCTATAACATGATTGACAGAAGCTATTACTAGAAGGTCCCAAATCAAAGAGAAACGAGATCATAAAAGGATGCATTGAAGATCATTGAAGCCAGAAATCAAGGGATCTAGCGGATAAGCCTCAAGTAACGAAGAGATATGCCTAGCGGATGAAAAGCTCGTTAAGACCATAAATCAAGGAAGATCAACGGAAACTTGACCTTATTCTTGGAAAGAATCAATATATGATTCCTTTCAAGGATCAACTCCCTTGGGTTTGCAATCTCTCAAGATTCACGCCATTCAAGAATCAAGAAGGCCTCATGAAGTGTATATATACATATGTTCCAGACTTGAAGAAGACATACTTTGAACGAACCATTTTCACTCTTTTTGTTCTACTCCAAACAAACATTGTAGTTCTTATAGATCTGCTGTGTAATTAGTGAGAGAAGAAAAAGAGATAACACTGGTGAGACATTGTATCAAGAAGAGAAAAGTGACATAAAGATCAAATTGTTGGTGTAGAGCTACATCAACTACTTTGTACTCAAGAAACTTCGATCATTGAAAGAGAACACCCTGCAACCCAAGGGGACTTGAGTAAGATTCACATTAAATCCGAACCAGTATAAAATTCCGGTGTCTTTAATTCCTGCACTTTATTTCTACATTACTATTGTCTTGTTCTTATTTCTAGTCGACTAATTGGTAAACTATTCAATTGCTTACAGTACAATTTTTAAATAGGCAATTCACCACTCCCTCTTGTACTTTCACTAAGTATCATGTAACCAGTCATAAAAATTCATCTGCTTATCCGTAGATTTAATGTATACCATCTACATTATTCAAGTATTTATGACCATCAAATTCCACAGGGCTTCCCTTTATGCGTATGTCCTAACAAGGCAGAGACAGAGCCATCATTTGAAATTTATGGATTTAATATTCTAATTCATTTAAGTTAGTGAGTTCTAAATTAATAGTTTGTGCATAATTCAATAATCTTATAAGACAAATACAGACTTTGGACAAAAATTACAGGGTTCAGCCAAACCCGTATCCGAAGAGTTAGCCCCGCCCATATAACAAGGAACAAAGGCAGCAAATCGGCATGTTTCATGCCATCATTTTATTGACTTCTGTATTTAGCTCTTCATGGGCAACATAGGATTATTTCTGTTATTTTCATAATCGTTCTCTCTAACTATTGATTTTAAAACTATTGTGATGGCTAAATCAACTCAAAAATACTTTTAATATGATATAACATTCGCCGCTTTATATCAAGCTCACGTGGCTTTTTTCAAAAAAAATCACTCTATTTAAGTGTATTCATATACTTTATTTGTAAATTTTTTTTTTCTTATGCCAAGTTTTAACGTGATACTTTATTAGTAGATTCAACATTTTATACGTAGAAGTGTCTTGATTAAATGAAGCTTTAACCAAATTACATTTGTGTTTAGACTTGCCGACTTTCTAAAGAACTAAGTCCAACCAATTTGTCGGCTAAAATTACATACACGAGACATTAAACGCAGCCCCTTTATGGTTCAAAGGTTACGAGCTTACATTATTAATCCTCTTTTCTCCAAGTGTACAGAGCCGGTCTAAGAGATCTAGTAACGTTTAAGCAATGGTTTCTTTTTACCTTTGGCTTTTCTCATCCATGTTGTCTATATATTTTTCCAAACTTCTTTTCTTTTCTATGTTACTTCTTGATTTTTAAACTATAATAGGATAAATCACAAAGAATATGAAAAACAATTGAGATCACTCCGTCCTTAATAAGAGGTATTAGATTCAAGCTTTGATAACGAAAACTTTTGGTAGAAAGCGTCGGTGGTAGAGCCAATAATTTTATAACGGAAGTGATATCCTAAACAAATCCCACATCTACAGAATACGGGAAAGATGCTGGTTATATAAGTAAACAAGCGTTAAACCCTAGTGATACGTTTTAAAGTCATGCGGGCATAGATCCAAAGCGGACAGTATTGAGGCACATCTCAGCTAGGACGTTGAGTCCCAAGAGGGATGTATGTGACACCCTAGACGAATGCTGAGTATATAAATAAACAAGCCTTAGACCCCAGTGACGCGTTTTAAGCGGTGTGGGTCTAGACTTTAAACAAACAATATCACTAGTGGTTTGGGACGTTGCTTTTATCTTTTTTTTTACGCATTGTAATTTTTCAATTGAAGATGATCCATTGAATTCCTTCATTAAAGATAGCTATGCCAATTAGTAGTGTTTTTGCTCTCTTAGAAAACTTTCATGGTATAAATTTGGACTAATTATATTAGTGAGTTTTGAATACCGAATAGTAAAATAAGAAAAAATTATAATAGTAGGATGGATATGAAATGCTGATAAGTGGGTTGGGGGGTGGGGGGAGTGGTGTTTGACAAGCATTTATAGTTTGACCAATCCATGATCAGATTATTACGAGTACAAAGACATTACATAAAGTTTGAGCTCTTGTCCATGCCGTCCTTTTTCTATTGATTTGATTTTCGGAGGGACTAGGACTAAGAATTCAACAAATTAGTTGACAAAGTTATAAATAGTACGATTGAAACTTCTTCTTTTCTTTGAGATTGAAATAATGGGTGAAAGCTTGAATTCAATTCCATCGTCTAAAGAAAATTTGTTGTTGTTTCTTCCTCAACCTCAAAACATTAAAACCAAGTGCAAATTATATCCAAAATTTCAAAGTAACAGAATCTAACCTTTTGACAAAAATCCTTTCATGTTTGTAAGTATATTGCAGTTTTGGTATCATTGTGCCATGAGACTTAACATGTTGTGTCTCTCCTTTTATTAAACGGTGATATGACTAAATATTATCAATAAGGACTGACATGGAGTGATACGTACTCGTTCATCTTAACAATATATTTCGAGTTCGAGTCTTGCGTGTAAATTTGGCTTTGTGAGAGTGCGATTTATCCTCTAATATATAACTTTCTGGCATAAATTCAAATTTATTCGAATCCCAACGCAGTTACTGAAAATCGATTGAGAAACAAAAAAGAATATCACTAAACATTGACAGAATTTCAACAAACAAGAATGATTGTATACAAAGCAACATGTAAAAAAGATGTACATATAAAATGTAAATTTGGTTGAGAGAATGTCCCCAAAATGACATGACATATACAAAGATTGACTAAGACTATAATAGGGACAATATGAGTTATATTTCTATGTTGTACAATCAATGGTGTATGATGAGCAATGGCAAAGTCAAACAATAAGGTTTTGTATTTTTGTTTCATTTTCTTTTTACAATCTTAACTTTATTAGCTAGCCTTTAGATAGATTGATGGGATTAACATTCTTCCACTTTGTCCCCCTTCTTTTCTTTTTCCCTAATTTGGTTTTTCCTTTTTTGTTTTCTTTTATATTATAATTCCTATTTCCTAATGGGTGGAGGGTGCCCATCTTTACTTTTGCCAAGAGCCATTCCTTTTCTCATAGGAAAGGAATAAAATCCAGTGCTTCCTTAATCCCTTTATGGGTCCCACTTATGGTCCAATCAAAGTCCTTAAACTTTAAAGTGGGCCCATCTTGTCTGGGCCTAAAATGGGCCCTCTTTAGAATGGTGAGTTGGGTTTGGTGTCGTTGAAGTGGAGATTTGGGCCCACCACATCAAAGACCATTTTACACATGGATATGACATGCGGCTCTCTTTTTCTTCTTACCTTTGCTTGTTTAGCACACTTATCTTACAGTAACAGTAGCACTTTCTTCTTTTGCTATCTCTTTTACTCCTGAATACTCCTATTTTCTTTAGCATCATTCCCACAAAGCGTTAAATAAGGGGTTATGTTTACCTTCAGGGCGGAGTTAGGAGGTCGTTGTTACGGTGCACGTGAACTTATGGTTTTTTTGCTAAATTAAATATTTTATGTATATATTTTATAAAATTAATCTAATATTATATGTTGATCTTCAAAAAGTTTGAATGATGCACATGATTGAATGCTTAATTATTTATCCAAAGGAACATAGATTAATTCTCACTTAGTACTCTTTTTTCTCGCTTTTTCAATGATATATCCCTGTTCTAAAAATTTTAGATCCGCCTTTGTTTACGTTACCCCATTTATCACAGGTTTTACGTTAGATATTTAGATTTGTAATAGGTAAACTTTGACAGGCCCATTTTCACTATCACTATAGAAACTATGTCCATGTAATTAGGACTCTTCTCTCTCTTTGACCCACTGAGCCATGATGTTATTGTTAGGATCGAAATAATTAGATGTTATACTAAAGCTAATAAAATATATTTTCAACAACGAAAACTTAGATATCAAAAGTGAAATATATCAAAAAAGACATAAAAATTTAATGTTGACCTACATCCATAGACGGAGATGGGCAATTCACAATATAAAAAAAAATACAAAATATCGAAAAAATAACCTCATGCACACGCAAGTGATAGGATAATACTTGTTTCAAAAACTCTTCGCCCTAAATAAGACTCTCAAACCCCTTAGGCTACATTGTGGATGTTATTAAATGAGAAAGAAGGATCCTCCATTTATAAAGTCCAAAATATTTTCTTCCAATAAAAAGAACTAGGCAAATATGAGAGATTTATAATTTTATTTTAAGGAAAAAAAATCCAATTATGATAAATATGTTATCATTAATTCAAGAAAAAGAAAAAGAAAATATGATTAAAAAAAATCAGAGCAAACTCCTCCCACATTATTTACTTAATACCCACTGATTGACTTGTCGAGTTTATTTTTTCTGTTCTCTTCAGCTTCTTGGGCCTATTCTCTTTCTCCCGTCAAAATAGCAAGGCTAGTCAGTTTTCGGATTGGTAATTGAAAAATAACCAGCATTTGCAAAGTCATTGAAAAATAGTCACTATTTTACTGCAACACGGAAAGTTCCAACATAATATATTGGATATTGGTGCACCTGCGTATGAACTTCCAGCATATTATGCTGGAACTCCAACACACGAAAAGTTCTAGCATAATATACTGGAGATTGGAGCACCTGTGTATAAACTTCCAGTATATTATGATGGAATTCCAGTATATTATGCTGGAATATTTTTCGTATTTTGAACAATATTTTCGTTCAAATTTATCTTTATATGAAAAGTGACTAAATTTCGATTACTTTTGAAACTATTCCTATTTTTCAATTACCACTTGTACATCTGGCTATTTTTCAATTTCATCCCCTTTTTCTCTGCTCAACACCCATTCTTCAGCTTGCAATCTCTCTATTTTAGAATCTAAAAAGAATTAAATCCTACATGTGTAACCATAAATTCAGTTACACGTGCAAGAGAGTGTTGAGAATATATCATATGGCCTTCTATCAGAATTTTCAAAATAGTTACTTAATAATCAATTTTGATGAAAAACATTTCATCAATTTTTGCCATCAAATTAACTGAATGCAACTCTATTTGAAGTTCCCGTTAATCTTTTAAATACATTTAAGAAATATATAGAACCTTCTATATTATAATTAATTTCTAACTCTATTCTGTCATGCAAAAAAACAGTGTTGATATACTCTTTGTTATAGAATTTTGTTTTACGACTTTGCTTCACTAAATGCTTGGTTGGATGAATATCCGTAAAAATGACATTGTATAGCCGCTCTCAAAGTAATAGCCAAAAGATTATATATTTTTTGTATATAAATACATTATGTATGATATACACAAAAATTATACTAATTTTATATACTTTTTTTTACTACCAAATGAAAATACCTCTAAATTTATCCCGTTCGCCCTTTAAACTTTCACACACCTTTTCAAACATATATACCTTTTGACAGTGAAAAGAAGTTAGTTTGGTGAAGAACTATTGAATGTTATATCGTATTCAATATATCTAACTGGGTCCAAATACAATTAAAGAAAGTTGAATTTCTGCTTGTTACTCCATAGATAGCAAAGGGATGAAAAATCAAAGATAAAAGTAGTTTCATATACAAAATAAATGAAGAGCAAGGATAAATTACCAAATGAGTATTCTCATAGTTCAATCATAGAAATGGTCCAAGTTTTAATGTTTCCCCTACTATTGTAGTAAGGACAAAAAGAAACTGACTTGTACATAAGTTTTGCTGAAACAGTTGAGAACGTGAAATTTCTAGGGGTCCATACTTTGCTTCTGTTTGAATTTAAGAGCAAGAATTTATTACTAGTGAACCATAATGTACTGTACAATCTTTCTTGGTTTGTGTTAGAAGATTTAGACTAGTCACATTTGATTTAAAGAGTGTTGTTTCATGCTTATTCGACTAAGTAGGTACAAAATTTATGACTTGGTTCTCTTTGATTTGTTTTATCAAGATCTAATTGATTTAAATGCTTGATTTTGTATTCTTATACTAGTTTGATGAGACAACAATGTGGTTGTGCAGTGTTTGATGGTAATGTAGTTAGTGAATGGAATTAATTGAAGTTTTTGAGCTCGGAATTGAATCTAACTCTCCTTAATTATATCACCCTAATTATAGTCTAGTATTGAAGGGGAGATTTGGCGCAACGGCAAGAATTGTTATCGCAACTTTTTGCAGAAATACAAGGTAAAACTGCATTGTTTGACCCCGTCTAAGGGTATCAGATAGTGGGGTTGGACTGATCTTGACCCAACACATCTCACCCCAAGTAGCATTTGGACGGGTCGACCCGCCCAAAAGTTACTTGGGGTGAGATGTGCTGGGTCAAGACAGGCTAAAATTTGCGTCGTAACCCAACTCGCCCAACTCTTATCATGCTTTAATTAATGTGTTTTATTTTCTTATAAATTATTCTTACCGCCTTCGTCTTTCGCCAGGGCTTATACTTCATCAATGTCCTTACTGCGTTTCACGCTTTTCAGGACCTCCGGCTATACCTCTAGTTGGACAGTCTTAGTTCAGTTTGAGAAGTCAAGGAGGCACGAAGAGCTAACAAAGAGTCTTTATATTTGACTGTCCGAAATCAAGTGGGAGATTGAATTGAAAAGGCCCCTTACTATAGATAGGGTGTTAGCGCTGTTTTTTGAAATAAGGACGTTTAGGTTTGACTAATAAGATAGAAAGGGGCACAGGACCGTTAACCTTTACCAAAAGAAAGAAGAGCTATTGGTCAGTTTCCTATAGTTGACCGATACAGCTCGACCGATTGAGACAGGGCAGATGCGACCGATGGAAGGGATTTCTTAGAATTGGAAGAAAAAGATTGAAATGACTATTCCAAATTTCACCTATACCTTTCTTTGAGATTTCAACAAAAAATTTATCTTTTCTTATAAAATGTTTATTATTCGTTGATAGATCTAAAGCTTATGCCGTAGAAGCTGACATCAGGCTATTGGCCTTTTATCTGCATCTTCCCTCGTAGAGTGGCGTCTTTTATAAGAAAAGACTTTCTCAGTGGAACTAAAAAAAAAAAGAGCCATCTCTTTACTTAGTCAGAGTCATTGTTTTACTCTTTCTATCTGCATGACTGCTTTCTTATGATGAGTAGTGCCCATCACTTGCCTCTCTGTGCCCTGTATGAAGGAGCATCCACTGCGCTTTCTTCCCTCTCTTCTTCCTCCCTGACTTCATACTCGTTCTAACCCAACAAAAAAGGGCAGAGTTCCATTTGGTGGCCCCCTTATCGAAAAGAAGGGTCCGAAGAAGACAGAACTGGCCATCCTTCTCATCCCCCTAAGGAAGTAGAGCGCGGTGAAAGAATTCCGTCGTTCAGTCGAAGGGGTTCAATGAAGGCTGCTGTTGAGGTTTTTATTCCAACTAGCGAGGAAAGGCCTCTATGAGTGTATAAGGCAGGATTCTAGTGGTTCGGTTCGTGTGGATGCTAACGTAGATAAAGGTCGAGCTAAGTAGAGAGTCCAGTTGCCGGGGCTATTCTTCTTCCGTGGAGACAAAGTCGTCCCTTCTACTGACCGAACCCTCAGTTCGGGGGCCTTCGTCAACATGTTACGAAGCTCCAGTCTTCGGTGGGTCACCATTACTTGACTTAGAAAGGCGAACATCTGGGCAAGGGAAAGCGCAGTGCGCCTGGTGCAAATGGCTTTCTTTTTTCATGATATACCAATCAGAATGGAGGGTCCTACCTACGTACATGATTGATAGAATCACTACGTAGGGGGGGCGGTCAACTTGATGCGGGAGAGGCATGAGTGCAGTTCGATCTTGTGGTGTATTCGTTTGTAGTGAGTAGGGCCTCTTTCTCGTTGATCAGTTCGCCTCCGCTCTATTGAAAAGTAGGAATTCCTACGGCGGTTTTGTCAACGAACGCGTCTCGGGCCGGATTGACTAACCTAACCCACCCTTAAGGAGGCTTTTCCATAGTTGGGTGTCCGCTTTAGTGTGATTTACGAAGGCTAGGCTAGGTTTGGTAATATCCAAAACAAATGAAAAGAGGTCGGGGTCGATAGGTGGCAGTTGGCAAGGAACTTGATCCCCCCCAAAAAAAGGGGGAAGCCGCGGTCGAACTCTTATTCTGGAAATCTCTCTCTCTCCAGTCTCCACTATATCTCTCTCACAACGTCAAGTCTCTTCCCCATTCTATATCCACGATTGTCCACTGATTCATCTCCATTGTCTCTCTCAATTTTTAATATTTTTTGCTCCAAAAAGTTGTGGTAAGTGTTAAAGTTGTTAGATTGTTGTTTTATCTTCGGCCTGAACGTGAAAAAACCCATTTCCTACGAAATTTGCCATAAATTCCGGTGAATTTTGCTAGACCTCAGGGGTTAGTTTATTCCTTTCACCGGAGAAAAAGCTTTTTTTTTTCCTCAGTCAAACAAATGGATAGGAATAAAGAAGCAAGAAGAAGTGGGGGTATGGTAGCAGCGGCAGCTACATCTAATGGATTGTCATCAAGACGTAGACATAGAACTAACAATCTTAGAGATTCTCAGGTTCAACAACAAATACATATAGCAGAATACAGTTGGCTTGAGAATACAGATGAAAACACTTAATTGGAATACATAACTAAAACTAGAACAACTAGTGTATTTTAAAAAGTTGTTGAATGAAATAAAATACATCTAAATACAATAGTCAAAAGTCACTGTAATAAGTATAATTGAGTTTGTTGAGTTATATTAGGAGTCTATCACGTTAATTGATTCACTTACCGTTTTTAAACAGCTGGAGAGACTTTTTTTCACAGATTTTCGTTACTATATTCACGAATACAGCTCGCAAATACATATGAATACAGTCTATGTTAGCTGGACTTCCCTGTTTTTCGCCGAGTTTTGCTACTGTATTCATGAATACAGTAACTTGAATACATCGAATACACTCTATAACAAGTGAAAAGATAGCTATATGAAGTAATTAAGTAAATGGTAGCTATAACAAGTTAATAATCACTAAACAATAGTGGTTTCTGAAAATTTCTCCTCAACAAATGAGCAGGTCAATAACGGGCCTAACCTTGGACGGGCTGGGCGGGTTTAGGCTCCAATTGCAACCCCTAACCCCATCCGTAGTGTACGACCTTTGTGCATTGGTCCTTATTTCAAGCCTCGTGCTAAAGGGATGATGTGACGCAATAGTAAGAGTTGTTGTGGTGTGACCCAAAGGTCATGGATTCAAATCATGCATAATAACCTTTTACATTAATCCAAGGTAAGACTATGTATAATAAATCTAATATAGTTTGAACGGTCCTTAGCAGGAGCTTTATGTATCGGTCCTTACTTCAAGTCTCGTGCTTAAGTAAGTCTCGTGCTTTGTCAACAAGCTTGTCTCTCTTACTACACTTAAGAGGTGAGAAGGGGAAGGTATTTTCAAAATGTCTTGGTTGATGGAGGACTACCATTGAATGTGGCCATCATATGTTATTAAAATCCAACTACTACATAGTGTGACTAGCAATGTCTTGATTAAGCTTTAATTCTGACGTTGGATTAGACTAAAACTAATCTTTGAATTACTAGTGCGTGTACTCTGTTTTTTGAAATGGACAGAATATTATACAAGTTAATATGTGCTCCAGCTTCATATACTACAGATTCTTTCTTTCTGACCTATTTATTTGACTCCCTTATCATAGTTATGTAAGTAATACCCCACGATCTGTTTTTTTTTTTTGGTACATATCTCAGTTGAAGGGGCGCCTTGACGTAACTGGTAAAGTTGTTGTCATGACCAGAAGGTCACGGGTTCAAGTCGTAAAAACAACCTCTTGCAAAAATGCAGGGTAAGACTGCGTACCATAGACACTTGTGGTCCGGCCCTTCCCTGGAACCCGCGCACAGCGCGTGAGCTTAGTGCATGCACCGGGCTGCCCTTTTTGTACATATCTCAGTTGGTAAATAAAATTCTTTTAATTACCAAAAAAATATATTCCAGGATCTGAAACATATGGTCATTACCATAGCAGCTAGCCCAAAGTTTCAGAACATTGTTCAGAATCCATTCCCAGAAGAATAAGGGAAACTAAATTAGCTGCATCAACTATGACTTTGGAGCATGGACACAACATGACAACACAGAAAATGGACACTGAAAATAGGGAAGGGAATCAAAAAAGCAAAAAGGAAGTAGATACAGAAATGTTAACACAGATATAAATAGATTAACTATGTCCCGGTCACTATCATTCTCTGAAGCATTTCATTTCCATTGACTGTTCAACCACCAAGCATTAAAAGTAGACACAAAAATGTTTGACATAGGTATTGGTAGACTCAAAGGACCAAGCCATTGTCATAAACTGAGCTCCTCCAAGCACTTCATTGCCGTTGATTCATCAACCTCAGTGCCAGAATTGTTCCCAGTTTCCTCAGGCTGAGCTAATGGCCTGCTTGGCGCAGTAGCTCGTGCCACAGTTTCCTCGGGCTGAGCTAATGGCCTACTTGGCGTTGTAGCATGTGCCACGGTTTCCTTTTTGGCTGGTGGAGCAGCAAATACTGGGATAGCCTGCCTAACACAGACAGGTGGTGCAACTCGAACAGGTCGGGCTTGCATCATTTGAGGCGCGCATCCGGTAGGCTGTGGACGAGGCGGTGCAGAGAAAACTGGCACTGATGTTCTTATTGTAACAGGTGGAGCAATACCGCGGTAAGGTGTCCTATATGGTCTAACTGGCATATATGGAGCTGCGCGGCCTTCTGATGATGAAGTCTGTGATTGTGGCATAGGCTGTGAAAATGAGGAATTGCTGTCATTTATTGCCGTGGAGGAGGACGATCTGTAACGAGTAACTGTATTCGGACAGATTAAAGGGAGGAGTTTGGATGTAGTGGCTGCAGGGCGCTGTGGACTAGATGGTCGAGGAGTTGGAATTGGAAACTTCTTCTGGAATGATATTGAGACATTGCCGGATTTGGCCATTTCTAACTTTTCCTTCAACCGATAGTTTAGTAAAGCCCTCGCTATTCTGATCTGTTCTTGCTCATCGTTGTTCTCTGATTCAGATGATGAACTTGCATCTTGCTGTGCCACTGTAAAGAAAAAAAAACTTTTATTGCCCAAGGAAAAATAATCTACTTTTTTTAAGAAAGAAACAACGACCTGTATATATTTATAATATCAGCAGCATAATGAGGAGCAAAAGGAAATTTATCTCAATAGCGAAACATCAGAAGCCAGCCCAAAATAATGGGTAGAAGTTATGTGTTTGGATTAGTTTAAGCATAAATGTTTCAAGAACTTTTTGCATTATTTTGGGAAAACCTATATTTAGTTTTTTTTTTAAATCCCAAAAAGAATTTGTCTGATTTACAGAAACCAAAATCTGTTTCTTGAATAAACTAAACAGGGCAGGATGTACAGTTCGTGCTTTTAATTATTTGGTTAGCCCAGTAAAACTGTCCAGCGCTATGAGAAATGTGTTTTTTCATCAATTATCTTATAATTGATGAGTAGCATGAAGTATGAGCTTTCAGCAATAGGTTGTAGATGCAAAAGTATCAGCTGCTAGTCTGACAATGTTATTTTAAATGGTCCAATTTCATCAAGTCTATGCTAAATCTGTAGAAAAAGAGAGAAGGAAAGTTGGGTATCTTTTGGCCGGCAAGAGGTAAACAGAAAGGATAGGTCGAAAAATAGGAAATGCACTTGTTGCCTTCTTCAAAATGACTCTTTTGCTACACCAATTTTTTTCATTGTTGAAATTTTCTACTGGAAATCTGAATGAACAAGTTATACAACATTTTGAGTTTCCCATGGGGACTGGGGAGAAAACATTAAGAAGCAAGAGTATATGCCAACTGAATACTAACTAATAATAAGATGAATGTATGTACTACTACAAGTAAAAGGCAACCTTCTTGTAGCTTTAAATGGGAGAATTCATGCATTCTAACACCTAACATTAGCAAACTTCATGTTGGACACTAAGGCAATTGATACGAAATTCTTTTAAATTTTGAATTTATCTTATTAGCTACGCATAACACATAATCAGACCCTCAAACTTGGCCTCAGCTGGCAAATATGCCCTCCAACTTCGAGTGTGCACAAGTAGGCACCTCAACTTGTCTCCACTTTGTCAGTTAAACACTCCAACTTACAAAATGATCATTTAGACACCTCCCAAATTTATGTGCCACATCGGCATTTGTATTTACCTGTTCAACTTTATACAAGTTGAGGTGCCTACTTGTGCACATCCAAAGTTGGAGGGCAAAATTGCCAGCTAAAGGCCTGTTTAAGGCCAAGTTTGAAGGCCTGTTTATGTATTATGCCTATTAGCAAGCCTATACCAGGCCTGATTGACAGTTAAGAGTATTCTTTCTTTCCGTTGTCCTTTTTCTTCATCATGCCAATGTTCTCTGCCAAATATTGTAGTAGTGGCTAAACCTCCAAACGACAAAGGAGAATTGATACTGAAGCATTTTAATCTATAAATTAGCAGTGATACGTATGAAGCTCCTTCCCCTCGAATCTCTGATACTTACAGAAATATAAGGAGCACAGGAAAGACAAATATTTCTGAAAAACAGGAATAAAAAGGAGGAGCACATATGAACCTACTACCACACTACTGGACACTAGTAACACATACCAGTTTGGTGCACTCTTACACTGACCGCGGGCAGCACATGCAGGAAA
Organism: Nicotiana tabacum; assembly: GCF_000715075.1. Taxonomy (NCBI): domain Eukaryota; kingdom Viridiplantae; phylum Streptophyta; class Magnoliopsida; order Solanales; family Solanaceae; genus Nicotiana; species Nicotiana tabacum. The sequence continues at coordinate 109,661,676 of NC_134088.1, read as the reverse complement.
ATATCAACTATAGAACTCTGCCTAATTACTCGAAGTATATATCTGCTTAATTGAGTGGGAGACTTACATTGTTTCAACGATGACCAAGCTGCGAGGGCAGCATTCTTCTCAGCTTGCTTTTTGTTCTTTGCGGGTTCACCAGTAAACGTGATTCCAGCCAATTCTACTGTTCCTGTAAACACAGGTTGGTGCCCAAGTCCCGACCTATATGTTGTGTACTGAGGTAAAGGAGCTCCGACTCTTTGCGCTATCTCCTGTAATAGATTTTTATAGACGCCTGTTTCATCCTACAATGAGTTCATCCGACAAAAAGAACAACAAAATTCAGTGATGCCATTACACTAGTCATCAGTCATCACAAGAAAATTGGTTTCTTGATTAATGAATTACATTATAGGGGCGAAATGTTAAATTGAAAACTTAAAGGGATCTGCAACCATACTTCCGACAATTGTGGTAGTATTTTGTGAAGTAAAATTGAGTTGCTTAGCATATTCCAATAAATTTTGAAAGGTTTAGAACAATACTGTAAGGGTCGTTTGGTTTACAGCCTAGTTATGTGGAAATTATTAATACAGGAATTGGAATTAATTATGCAGTGAATAACAATGCATGAATAGTTCTGTGGCAAATAATAATGCAGGAAATTTGTTATCTAGTGAATATTGTACATTGATTGTTACTATAGGGATTGCCTAAATTAAGGGCATTTTCCGATATTAAACTCAGCATATACAGAGAATAATAGTTACGTATGATTTTATACTGAAAACCGAATGTTGTAAAACTAATATGAAATTTATACAGAGATTAAATTTTCTTATACTTAAAAGCAAACGACTACAATTTGCAGCAGTTCTGTATAGACTGGAAATTCACCATGTTATTTAAATAGTCACACATAAATGCAGCATATGGCAGTTTAATACTAAGAGACCTCATGGAAATGGACGGTCACATGCATGTGCTTCTTAAAAAATAGAACAAATTTTATATGAGGGAGACAAAGCTATAAATAGGAAGATTGGGCTAAATCATACTGAACCAAATACCTCATTTAATACCCAATATTTTGATACGTCATATACTTACCCTCAATATTAAAGATTATTACAATGAATGAGCCAGAGTTCACACACATGATCAAAGTCAACAATGCCCCATGTTCATTCTCTGTCAATAATATAGAAGTAATTCTAGATTCAAATTAAAAAATTTTGATTGGCTTCTAGATCCAAATTAATTTCTTGATTGGCTTCTAGATTCAAATTAATTCAACACTAAGTTTCCTAGCTTCCACACATGTGCCAAACTCAAAATTGACACATTCATTTTTCTAATAACATTGGTGATCGGGTCGAGGGTCTACCGGAAACAAACATTTTTATCTTACCAAGGTAGGGTAGGGTTTGCGTAGACACTATTCTCCCCAAACCCCACTTATGGAATTACACTGGTTTTGTTGTTGGTGGTGGTGGTCGAATCAACCTGCATCACCTCAACTATTTGACCGACCACCCGTTACTTCCCATACGTACATGAAACGAGTAATTTTGTTCACCAAAACTTAAGCAGATAGGAATAAATCACATAAGCTTAGGCAGTTACCGCATTCATTTTTTCAATGTATACCTACTTATTTCGACATCTTAATCGGTTGAATACTAATTAATAAAGTAGGAACTCAGTAATTTTTAATTATATGTCTTTATCACATAACCTCAAACGTTAATTATTATTCATAATACAAATCTATGAAAAACCAATTCAAATGTTGACTGATTCCTACCACCTTTGACAGGTCTCATCTACATTTTCCACACATATTTAATATGGGGGTCTTTAAGATTAGAATCAGTGAGGTAGGTAGCAAAATTAATATGCAAAATCACTTGTGATATGGAAAAAAAAAAAAGAAGTAAAAAGCTAAAAATGTAATAGTCGAGTACTAAAATACCCTCATTTAAGGAAATTAATTATGAAAACAGTACAAGGAGACCCTAAACAGCTGTTATGCAAATGTGAAGACAAGAAATACCTTATGTGTTAGTTATGGCCCCTCCACGAAACTTCCCCTAAACTTTTTTCTTTTTCTTTTTCCCACTACTTTCATTAACCAAGTTCTTTCCAATAAAAAAATAAAAAAATCTACAGCTGCATTTTAATACATGTTTAGTCAAGTTAAATAAATTAATAGTATATTTGAGTTTTTACACCAATCTGTTTAATTTAATCTGTTATAATAGATTATTTCTTAGAATCAGTAATAATTTTTACACTATCAAATAATATACAAGTAAGTCTCCTTAAACTACAGAATTTTTACATGCTACGGCCAGTGACGGAGCCACTCTTTGCCGAGGGAAGTCAATTGACATCCCTTCGTCGGAAAATTATATTATGTAGATAGGTCAATTTTTATTTTTTACAAATCCCCTTGACTTTCCTTATTGAAAATCCTAGCTCCACCGCCGGCTACAACATGTAAAGATGAACTTACACTAATGATGTACTCCCTCCGTTTACTTTTACTTGTACAATTATTTTACCCATGTTTTACCTTTATTGTTAATTACTCATTCCCTAAATTATTTCTAAAGACTTTTGAAAATGCTATCATTATTATGGGTAGAATTATAAAATACATGCTTTATTTATTTTTAGTGCAAAATCAAAAGTAGACGGAAGGAGTATATAACTTAAACTCTATTACTTATTCTAGGTTATTTATCAATGTAAGAAGTTTTAAATAGAGTTAAATGCAATAACTTTGATTGGTAAATATTTTTACATAGAACTTAAATTCTAAAACCAGGATAAGGACATTTTGGTCAATTCAACACCCATTAATTTTCCCAACCAACCTCATAAACCGGAGTCATCAATTCCGGTTAGGAGCTCGAAAAAGGACAGTTAACATGTGCACGCATTAACACAGTCAACACACACGGCGCACATTAGCAAAACTCCGGCGAAAAACACGGCAAAATGCTGACGGAACCCTAACGGAAGACAACAGCAAAAAGAGGAATACACTTACGAGTATACGCGCGGCAAGGGAGTGAGAAGGGCCACGGTTAGAGAGGGCGTTAAGGGCAACTTCAGCTGCAGCGTGCTCAGCTTGACGGAGAGTGGTACAGTAGTGAGGGCTCTCAAAATTCTCGCCATTAAAGTTAACGATAGCTTTAAAACGCGGCGCGTGGTCCGGACCTTCCCTGATGCATACGTAAGAGGGCAAATTGAAACAGCTCCTCTGTGCTAACTCTTGTAACTGGTTCTTGTACATATTGGGTCGGGTCGGATATATGAAATGGGCAAATGGGTCGAAGAAAAAACTGAGGCCTTTTAGATTTCAGATGGATAGTTCCATTAAACTTTGGTTTTAGACACTAATATTATTGAGCCGCCCCTGAGAATGAGAATGAGAATGAGAAAGCCAAACATGGCTATAGAGTGATAAAAGGAAGAAGAAAGAAGTGTTAATGAAAGAGATAGAGCAAAAGCTTTGAATAAGAATTAATGAGTTCTTTTGATATTGTAAGCTTTTGGTTCTACCAAAGTCAGGAATAATAATGAGGGGTGGGGGTGGGTAGGGGAGTTGGGAGTCAACTTAACGTTAGGCTTTTTGCATGGATGTGATTCTGTCTAACAAGGAAAAAGCTATAGTCTGTATGTGTTAATGGGAACCTAGATTTTCTCAATTTTTGTCAGTCTTCAAAGTGGATTTTCCACTTTCTTTCTACAACACCTTATCTCTCTCTATCTATCTTTTCTTCTAAATTTATCCCTATTTTATTTTTCTTAGTGGACTCTACTCTATTGTCTTCTTTATTATAGTGTTATTCTTTTTTTTAATCTTTTGACTCAGTGGAAAACAACTTATACATACTGTAATAAAGTAGGATGTAACGTCTTGAGTTAGCAGATTACAAGGTATTCATTATAAAGAAAGGGGATCCAACGGTTGGATTGATTGGCCAAACTTCTTAAAAATTACAAAAAGTGCATATTTTGAAGAGAAAAAAGAAAGTACTCTAGGGTATGTTTGCTACGAGGAAAATATTTTTTATGAAAAATAGTGATTTTCTTATTTATTTTTTATGCTTAATTACTAAGCAAAAAATATTGTTCCAAAAACATTCTCACTTAGCAATTATTTAGCTATTCTCATGTTTAAATCTCACGTCCATTTCATGTCAACATTTACATGCCATCCTTACTATGTTTTTGTTTTTTTTTTTTAATCTTTTACATGTACCATTCTGCTTGTCATTTCCATGGATGACTTGTGTCTTTATATGGATTCTTCTTTTTACTTGTGTTCCTAATTCGATGCCTATCGGAAACGGTCCATGTACATTCACAGAGTAGGGGTAATGATTGCGTATATGTTATGCTCCCCAGATCATATTTGTGGGATCACATTGAGTATGTTGTTGTTCTTGTACTTTGTATAGGATGCTATCATTTAATATATATACCTCTATTTTCTTTAATTATAATAAAACTTATTGTAATTTAGTTTAAATAGGGATGTAAGTAATTTTTTAAAGTTCGGGAAAAAGTGAATTTTTTTTTCAAGTAAAAATGGTATTTGAAAATTAGAGAGATGTTTAGACATGAATATAATTTTGGGTTGTTTTTGAATTTTTGTGAGTGATTTGAGTGAAAATTTTGAAAAACAACTTTTTGCAGTTTTTCAAATTTTCAAAAAATTCCAAAATTCATCTTCAAGTGAAAAATTGAAAATTTTATGGCCAAACACTGATTTCGAAAAAAATAAATTTTTTACGGAAAAACGTAAAAACAATTCATGGCCAAACAGGCTCTTAATATTTTACTTGGATGTATGATTCACTACTTTACAAAGAAAAAGCTCGACTTTGTTAATGGGAACCTAAATTTTTCTCAATGTTTTTAGCTTTCAAAGTGGTTTTTCCACTTTGCCTACACTTATCTTCTGAATCTTTCTTCTCCCTCACTCAATTTATTTTTCCTTAGTGGTCTCTCTTCTTTTGTCTTCTTTATTAGACAAGTATTCTTTTTTCTTTTTTTTTTTCCTTTTGGAAGTGAAACAACCAATCATCAAGTGCATGAAATAGCCTTATGAAAACAGATGAATATACGGTAACTGCTTAATTAGTTATGAATGAATATTTAATGTCTTCATTGTCTAATCTTTGACTAAAAGTCGAAGATGAGTTAAAATTTCAACGTAGAAATCAATTAGTCATGATATGCACATATAGTAATTGCGATTTGAAAAATATTATTTATCTCAAACAATGCATGTTCCACTTTGATAATGTAAGCATGAGACTTATATATCCCATTATCCCTTCTACGTAATCTAAAATCAAGAAAATGAAACTACCACTTAATTCGGAAACATTTGGCAATTAGTTCTTTTTAAAAATAAATAAATTATAATTGATCTAATTAATAGACTATAAAATGTTGTGTATGAAGAAAGGAGTTATCATGCATTTTGGATCTCAAAAATTAACTCGTTAGCTAAAGCGGGACACTCTATTCTAATAACCCTTTGCATGCTATTGCCTGGACAATTGAGTGTGGATAACATAAATATTAGTCTGATCCATATATCTAACTGATCGATCTAACATTAAAAATTAGTTAATGAGGCTAGGATTGTTCAAAAACATGTAATTAATGAGATAATAATTTATTTCCTAACTAATACTCTAACGATTTTTTTATGCTATAATATCCTTTTTCGCATCATCTTAATAATAGAATAACAAATTAAATAAACGAAAACCCAAAAGCAAACTTTTGTAATATCGAAATGACATAGAAATATCTGAACAGAAGAAAAGAAGTGAACATTTTTTTTCTTTAAATTAAATATTATGCCATTATATTGTGTCAAAATCTTTCTGTTAGTTGTTACGTATCAGTATAGTTGGAGAGTGGTACACAGTGTTATAAAAACTCCAGTCAAGTTAGTATGTATGTGTGCTTATATACAGGGCAGACCTATTTGCACTACGTACGAGTTTGAATCTATGAAATCAATAACTTTTGTTTAGATTCTATATTTATTTTAAGAAATTTATCATAAATATTTAATTGTAAATTCAATTACTAAAACAAGCTATGAATTCAACGACAAATTCATAATCTATAAACTTTAAATTCTAGCTCCGTCTCCGTTTATAAATAGGAATAAAACCTAAAAGGGAAAAATAAAATAAAAAAATTAAAAAAAGGCAGTTCCATAGGCAAAAAAGGAGAGGGGAATGTGGGGAGAAATGATTGGGTGATAAATAATGATATGAAAGTGCGAACCTTTTTGACTGCTAATGAAAAAAGTGTTCATTTTAAAGAAACAGTCAAATAATCAAACTGTAAACGCGTTGTTGAAGTTCAGCGTTGTTAACACTAAAAAAGTCAATAATAAGAGAATGTCCCATTTGTAGCCGATGTAGCTGATGTGAAACCTCCCATTTTATATGAGTTTAATGTTCCATAAATAAAAAGTATTCTTGGACCAACAATAAAGTTATCTTTGAGTGACTTATAAGTCATGAGGTCGAACCGTATAAACAGCCATTGATGCTTGCAATATAATAGGTTGTTTATATTTCAAGCCCTTCTCTGGAACCACGTGAACGTGAGATTCCTTGTGCACCGGACTACCATTTGTACCTTATATACTGACAGTACAATTAAATTTTATTTTTAAAATTATTTAAAACTAATTACAATTAACTTTTTGTAACAAACATGAATTAGTAATCTCCAAAACATGATAAATAATTTATTGTAGGAGATAGTAAATATAGTTATGCTTACAGTGTAAGATCTTTTACATTTGTATATCTAACTTAGAGGAGATGTGGCTGATGTGAGAGCCTCCCATTACATATCTTAGTGGGAAACAACTTTTATTACCTCCATTTTCTTGGACTTCGACTTACAAGATTAACCACTTTTGCCAGTTCATCTTTGACGAAGACCTCCATCCAAAAAAGGACTATGAGTTTAATATTACTCTATTTCAGATCAACACATAAAAGGGATTGTCAAATGGTCAAGGATTATTGTCGATTTCAAGAAACCAAAATTAGCACTATAAAAAGATATTATGCTGTGAAATTTCTATTAGTGGATATGAACTGCAACGAGCAAATGACGAATATGATCTCTTATGTCGGGAAGTAGGTTCAAAATGGTCCTTTAAACATACTCCAGAGCAGTTTTGGTTCTTTCATATTTTTTAAATCAAAAGTTGTGACTTTTGCTCTCCATCAAATATTTAATAAATTCGAATTTTTATATTTAACATGAACTATAAAATAAAAAAAGGAATTTAACATGAACTCATATTTGGAGATGTAATTTTTATAATTTTAGCTATTTTGGTCTATTTTTGGAGTCCGATGCAATTTTTTGATGTGCTTCTAGTTATGTATCTTATGGGTCTTGGGCTTTACAGATATAGACCGCTTGATTTGATTCATACCAGATTAGCCCAATTCTACTTCAGCCAAAATATCACTTTTGTCCTATTTTGTTTCTTTTCATCCATTGTCAATACTCATACTGGATTTTGACAATTCATTGTTAAAAAAGGAAATTCGGAAATCAATTATATAAAGTTTGACAAAACAGATAAGTAATGTTTCCCAAGAAAAATATTCTTCTTTGTAAGAAATAATATAACTAATAGCATATTTGACCAAATTTTTAAAATTATATTAGCTAGTTTTGAAAAGTACTTTTAATTTGTATTTGATTAATCAATTTAAAAGTACTTATTCAATATTAGAAAAATTGTGCTTGTGCAAGGTTCAAAAGTGTTTTGACGGGGGAGGGGGAGGGGGAGGGGGAAGCTACTTTTTTCATCTTCTAAAACTACTAAAAAACACTTATTTCTTTTCTAAAAACTTGAGGTGTTTCAACTCTCTAAAACAACACTTTGTTTAAAAAGAAAAAAATAAACACTTTTGACTTTGCAGAAATTTGGTCAAATAGGCTTTTCAGATTGATGTATAGGGTAAAATATATTATATTAAATGATCGCATAAGGAAGTGACATGTGGAGCCGAAGGCAGAGGATAGTTGAAACCGAAGGCAACTATTCTGTCTGTTACCGGAAAGAATGATACTTATAAATATGAAATAAATGCTTGTCATCCGGTAGCATTTAATGAAAAATATTTTACAGCATTTAGTACACTACCTGTTACGAAGTATATGGCATTCATGCCCGCCATTACACATTTTTCAATGGCCCTCATAATTGGCACTAAAGAAGGGCTTGATCCTGAGACCTTGTTCCCTAGGTGCAACTATAAATAATGAGCTCTATTATCATTGTAAATGACACGAATTTTCTGAAAAACATACGTTACACTATATTCAAAGTTTAATATAATCTTACCTTCTTACTTTTTGATTCCATTGTTGTTGTGCCCGGAAGCCATGCTTCCAGAACTATTATTTATGCTATTTCGTCTCCATTTCATGGCTAAGTATTGCATATTTATATAATTCGTCTATTATTTCAGGATCAAATTAACTCACTTATCTAGAAACCACATATAAATTCAACTGTACCGTTTTACAGGTAAACAACTGGTTTTTGAAAGATGAAGGATCCCAACTCATTATTTTGACCAATAGAGGAAGCCTTGATTTGCACAAATAGGATACATTGGTGCCACTTTGATTTTTTTACTCCGCTTGTCCCATGGACAGAACTGCAAGTTTAACAAGTGTTATCTCTTACTTGCCTCATAGGTAGTACTTTTAACTTTTGCCATTAAAAGCTTGCCCAACTCCGAAAATCAAAACCATCCATTTTCAATATTATTCGATGTAATTTCTTAGAACATGATGGTCATAGGTTAAGGGCCAGCATTGAGAAAAGGTACTATGGTCCTATACTTAAACTCCTCTTCTATCATGGCAAGCCTAAAGGCCTTAACCTATACACTCTGGGCTTCTAGGCCCAATCTCTTTACAGGCCCGATCTTTCAGTATATTGCTTGTCTTTTAATTTGAATCCATCGTATAGACTTCTCAAAGGGAAATTTTCGTAACTACAACTTCTATTAGAGTATATTACATCTTCTACAACTATTATTCGATTCACGTTTTGTATAATATTTTATACAATTAATAATTATTCAGCTTAAAAAATTTCTTCTCTCTACGAAAATCATTTAATAAGTTCCAAATTTTTAGCAAATTTAATGAGATTCTCATCATTTCCTAAATTTAAGCCTAACTGAATTGACTATAACCAATTAACTACAACTCAAATACAATGAATCATCCCTTAAAAGATGTCCTTTAGCTTTCATTAAAAATAGGTGAGAGACTACACCATATGTAATTTATGTTTATCGAGTAAAAATAATTTTTTTTTTGCACTATTGCATGTAAATGATAGTATATTGTATACCGTTTACATAGTGGTATAGATATATTGAAATATATTGTGTAAAATGTATATATTTAAATGTATTAATAAATAATAGAATATAATATTATATATATATATATATATATATATATATATATATATATATATATATATATATATATATTAAATAATGGTTAAATAACATATATAAATAAAACAATATACTTTCTACCTAAAATATGCAATATACTTAAAGAAATTGTATATTATATATAGTGTGTGTGTGTGTGTGTATATATATATATATATATATATATATATATATATATATATATAAATATACTATATATAGTCCTCTTAAATCCAATATTCTTTATATTGTATATAGATAATAGAGCTCTTAAATATATTCTGTAAATACGTATATTTGTATATGAATAATGTATTCATATATAGTATATGTATATTATGGTGCTTAATATATAGTCCTCGTAAATGCGATTTTCTTTATATATATGTATATTATACTAAATGTATAGGAATATTGCACCAATATTTGGTTTTTCTTGGTATACTGTAAGCATATAAAAAAATAATATATATATATATATATATATATATACTATATATAGTCCTCTTAAATCCAATATTCTTTATATTGTATATAGATAATAGAGCTCTTAAATATATTCTGTAAATACGTATATTTGTATATGAATAATGTATTCATATATAGTATATGTATATTATGGTGCTTAATATATAGTCCTCATAAATGCGATTTTCTTTATATATATGTATATTATACTAAATGTATAGGAATATTGCACCAATATTTGGTTTTTCTTGGTATACTGTAAGCATATAAAAAAATAAAATAATATAAAATATTTATGTATGAATTTGGAATTATATTGTAAGCATATAAAAAATATCTACATATATTATACCAAATTCATACATAAATATTTTGGTATTTTGCCTTTAATCCTTGATACCACATGATTCAACAATACCACTTTCAAATAAAAATGTTGAATCACGGTAACTTCTCAGAAAAATAAAATAAAAATGTCTACTTTTATTCTATTTAACAATTGATGGAATTTACTAGAAAACAAAAGGGGAAAAATGAAGAAAAAGAACACTATGAGTGTGAAAGACTAATTAAAGATCAATTTTTCTTCACAGATTTATTTTTGCCGTGCTTTTTTCCATAAATTCTTTTTTCTTCCTTTTTTCCTGATGCAACTTGTTGATAATTAGAATGAGGGTGATGGTTGGCATGCGATATTGGTGCACTAGAACTATGGGATATTGACAAAACAATGGTTCTTTCAACAAATGATTATGAAATTTCTTCAATCCGATTATTGTCTCTACCACCGTTGTCCATGATTTTTCGAGCAATGTATTTTCTATGCATTTTGACCTACATAAAATATATGGGACGAAGAATTTGGGGGAAAAATCGATAGTGATAGATACGTTAGGTGCTAGAAAATCATAAAGTGATATCTTTTAAGTGAGAGAGAATCTCAAGGGAGAGATTTTAGGATATGAAAAATTGTACATCATTTAATTAAAAAGGTAAGTTTTTAAAATAAATTGTACTAAAAATAATTTTGTAAAAACAGTTGTAGGGAATATATAAATAATAAATAAGTCTTTAAAGTGTTGTATTCTATGTAAATTCCTCCTCCTGATATTATGGTTTGTCAACACCAAAAAGAACATATATTTCTCAGCTATTTTGAACACTAAACTGTTGATAGCGTCGGCACACTCAAATTATCGTTCATTTTTGACGTAGTCGAATCGATTGTATAATCTTACTTTACCTCGTCTAAAGTACAAAATGATAAGAAGACTGATATGATCTATTGAATCATCAATAGAAAGCAATGCCATATACTTGTAAGTATGCATAATTTGAGCTATAATAAAACTAGATCGAAATTCATCTGATCTAATATGAAATTGACGTTTTTGGTTGGTGATTTTCCGGGATTAAAGCATCCAAAAGAAGAGAGAGGATAGCCAGAATTGTTTTGAGGCCGCAGCAGCAAGAAAACAGCAAGAGCACGTTTTCCCGAACAAAACAGCCTTTGACAACCCGGCGGTTCTTCGGTTTCCGCTTTTGGGGATGGGAGTGCGTGGCCCTAGGTTTTTTTTTTCGTCCAATTCGGTTATGTCAGCGCTTAGACTGGTCTAACGTTTTATTATGAGCAGCTGAGTGGACAAAGATGGATTGAAAGTCAAAGAGATTTGAGTTCAAGTAAAGTCCAAGATCAAACTAATTCAACTTCATACCGGATAAGGAGTAAAATATTTTCGGCCAAAATACTTTATTCACATGGCTCAAACTCGGAATATCCAGTTAAAAATAGAGATAATCCAACTATTCAACCAACAGACAAGGAAGCATCCGATTTTACCCTTTGGCTATGAGATAATATGTTTGAGTCTCTATAGGGAAGGTGTTTTGGACTTATCCAAATTAATTAAGTCATTTATAATTTTTAACTTATAATATATGTATGCTATTGGCGAATAAATAGAGTTGGAGGACCAATAGTTCATGCTCCTCTATTCTCATGGCCCATTTCATTAATCAATAATCACAATATGCTTTCTTCTTTTATAAGATAGTGAAAATCCCAGCTATTTGGTCAATTATATCATTTTCATCCTCAAGAAGTCCCAAAATAAATCCTATCATTGGTCTAATATTTCCTTTTCATCCTCAAGATGCCCAAATAAAATTCGGTTCTCATATAATTTAGATGCAAGAGGAGTCCTACAAAGTTCCCATCAACGATAAGAATATCTCTTAATTCTTAATAATAATTTCAAAGATAATAAGTTGACGAACAACTTCTACCGATATTGAATTCTTACCTTGAAGCGTTTCCTCGAGTAAGAAGTTAAAGAAACTCGATTCACAAAGCGTCTCGCATTCAGGTAGGATCAATTCTTAGAGGTTATTAATAAGTAAGAATAGGAATGGCCAGCCATGTTGCTAAATTTTTCTTCCTTGTGTATTCGAGAAATTTATTTCTCAGGTATAAGGTGGATCTAACATATAATCAGTGGGTTTAACTGAGTTCATCATTTTTTAACGGGAGACATATGTGTATGTGGAAAATCTCAAAAAGTCAAACAAATTTTAAATTTGGAATCCATAATTTAAAAGTGTAATGACTTATTTTTAATGATAATAAATTACAAATTAAATATATTAAATTTAAATCTTAATTTGGAATGCTTTAGTTGCATGTAATATATGGCCTCGTTACGTGTGATAGTGATTGCATTTTGATTACTATTAAATTCTCCATCACAAGTTAAGATAATATTATGTTTACATAAAGGTGATATCTTTCTTAGACTACATTTTCCAAATATGACCTTTGGTATGACTAAGAGACGGAATATATCTTGAATTTTCCACCCCTTTGAGCAAAATCTTTCATGACATGGATGATATCTAATTAAATGTGACCTAGCTTATTAAAGAAAAATGGCTCGTGACAAAGAATGTTTAATTAATTAAGTCAAGTGTTGCATTCTAAAAGGAGCTCTATGGCAACACTAAATTTATTTTTGTTTGATTTATACATCACTGGTTTGAACCGTTGAAAAATCATAGGTTATCTATATTCACACTCTTAGGGTGCGACCCTTCCCTGAATGAGTTTTTACCTTACATAAATAAGAGATGCTTTGTACAACATTTTTTTTAATCGCATTCTGAAGCCAAAAATGGTAACGCAAGAGTTATTTATAAGCCTTATGCGATTGGTTGTGAGGTTTTGTCTACAAGAGCTATACTTGTATTTAATTGCTCCTACGAGATCTAAGCTTTTCTTTTAAATTGATAATTGATAATGGTGATGGATAATGTCAATGCAATTTTCGTCCTACTACAGAAAAGTGCAAATTTTCGGAATGTATATATGGTACAATTTATGGCCCAGTTGGTTTGGAGGGCCATACATATAACCTGAGATCGATCCCTCCTCAATACCTTCTAGGTCGAGTCTGCCACACAAGGCTTTGCCTAGTGCGATTTACATTACCTGTGTAGTTTGGTATTGCTCTTGTAGGGTAGAAATGCTAAATTACCTTGAATGCATAGGACTCTCGTCTTTCATTGCTTAATTGAAAACAAGCTAGTACCAAAATTTTAGTTGGAAAATCCAATTCACTTAGCACTTGTCACTTGACATGGCTTATAATGTTAAATTTAGGATTAAAAAATCCCTACTTGTAGTTTACAATTAAAGAGAAATAAGCCTCGACGAGGTTCTTATCAAACTGAAGGGCTATATATGTTTATCAGTACATGATTAGTCGATTACTATCCCATTAAAGAAAAAGAGATATTGAAATTTCGTTATTTAAAAGAAATTCATTGATCCAAAATGGCCACTATACATATATATATATTTTTTACTTTTTAGTGTTTTGAACCACACCATCTCATGTCAAATGATGAAGTTAAATTGCTAATTAAGTTCTTTTGATCTGCATAACTGAGTGCGCAGAGAATGTCGATTTCCACTAATTTGTGGAATATTACTATTACTACATGGACAGAAAAGAATAAAGAAGAAAACAATTTTTTGCCTTCATTGTGCATCCAAATAATAATGAAGTGACACATATTAAGGATCAAAGAGCATATCATCATTATATTTTTTTTCCAACAAAATAACATTATATTATTAAAGAAAATAAATGGTCAGCTGACAAAGCCCCGAAGTTCTATGAGTATCGTAGACTTACATTAAATACCATGTGAATATGCCTTAGAAAATCATGTGTAGTTTCTTCGATTTTTCAATAAAGAGCAATAGAGGTTTAAATGTATATAACAAATATTTATTCTTTTAGACTTTTTACTAGGGATGGATTTATAGGCTAACAAATGAGGTACGTGAATCCATGATATTTTTATCAAATTAAGTATTTTATGTATATATTTATAAAATTAATACGCATATTAAAAAGAGATCGAATAATGCACTTGATTGAATGTTTAATTATTTATCTAGAGAAACAAATATCAATTTACATTTATATACTTTTTTTCTCTTCTTTTTCAGTAGTGCAATCATATTTTAAAAATGTTAGATCTGTCTCTATTTCTTACTATTAGATAGTGTTCACAAAATGGTAGAGTTAAAGACTTCAAAGAAAATATATCGACTAAATGAAAAGGAGAAATTTATCGACTAAATTTGACATGTCTAAGTGAAGCTTGGAGACAAAGTTCAATTTCCTGTGTGTTTTAAGTTTTCTTTTTGTCCTATTATTAGGAGAATGAAGTTGGTGGAAGGTGAGATGACAAAACGCGACATGGTAAACTGGAAATGGACGAGAAGAGAAGTAAGAGAGTGTCGACACTCTTTTATATATGTATGTACAGTTTGACGCCATAAAGTCGGAAAGCGATACTTCTCCGAATACGACGGGCGGACGGGCCAACTCAACTCATCATCTTATATCAGAATAATAATCTCGGGTTAAAGTTAATTTTATATTATATTTAATTTAGATATTAACTAATTTTTACACAAAAAATAATCGGATTAATTATTTCATATAGGAAGTGGGATAACTAATTCCATGAGATATCTCACCTTCTAGGATATCCCACTATTGTACCATAAGTTATTTTATTAATTTCTTTCTCTTATGCTTATTAGGATGTTTGGGCGTCCGTATGATATAATATTTAGATATTTTGATTATATATTTTTGATATTCGACTTCTTAAAATGATGCTCCTCCGGTTTATTTTAATTATTTTTTTGTATTTTTTTGGTCCACAATATTTGATTTTTTTAGATATCAAGAAGGAATTAACCTTTTATTTTTAAAATTGCCATTCGGGTAAAGAGTCTAGAAGTATTTGTTATATTTTCAATGAAAAAAATTAAGGTTAATATGGTCAATTTTATTGTTAATTAATGCTAATAGGTAGATTCCTTAATATGTGTGAAAACAACCAAAAAATCAATCAAAGTGGACGGATGCAGTATACCAATACCATACCTAATTACATTCGGTATATTTCAGATTTTCTTCTTTATATTTTGGTTTTTCGTCCAATAACTTCGATTTGTTCAACTTAAACACTAACTAGTGTATAGAACCATAGTTGTAATCGTCTTCTTCACCATCTCTCGATCCAACGGTCCAAAACTCCTCTGTCCTTTTCCAAAGCAACCCCCAACGCCGGTTATCATTTCCTTCATCAAGACGGCCAACTATTTCTTTGAAAATAATCCTACTTTTTTTTTAATATTCATTTAGTATCCGATACTTATAAACTACTTCAATAAATTTAAATTTACGTTGCATATAGAAGTGGCCAAATTAGCCTATTGTATGGGTCAAAATCTGTCATGAAATATTTAAGATAAGATAACACTAAGGAAAAAAATTCTCAAACCGTCGTTAGTTGAGGTGGACCAAGAAGTAGCAAGACTCATAGTTGAAGAGTCGACGAGAGTCGTGGTCGAAGAGTCGATAATGGTCGAGGTCGAGCACCGTTGATGAAGCTGTAACAACTAGTTTTCGAAATACGATATTAAAGAGAATATTCTAGTAGATATTCTCTGCACTTGTACTATTAGGTTTTACTAGAAATATGTCTCATATAAATAAAAAATGAGATAATGATATGAATCATGTGATATTTATTTGTAAGAACACACTTTGACAAAAAGATTCTCTCTCTCTTTCTAAGATACAAACACCACATTTTCACTAAGATTTTTATCTACATTATTCCATACTTTTTTCATTAGATTCGAGAATAATTCGAACATTCAAGGATTTGTCTATCACTCATTGTCAAGAGGAACAACTAGCTCATCCTTTATTGGGTGAACCATTACTCCTATTTACTTATGTGCCATTTATTGTTATTCATTGCTATTAAATGCTACATTATTACTCACGCTTTTTGGAATAGCTAGTGCATACTGTTATCACTATTCGACCAGATCTATCTGACGTTTATCACACCATCGGAAAATTATATTTAGAAATATTATTGTTAAATAAGTTTAACCTATAATCAAATAAATTTAATTATTTGAATCAAGAGTCATATTCTTGGTCGAACAATTTGGCGTCGTCTGTGGGGATTTCTTAGTTAAAGCCTTTAGTTTCTTCTAGATTTACAACTGGCATGGGTAACTAACGTAAAAAAAAAAAAAAAAAAAAAGCAAGCAAAACTAAGATCTCATTTCTTTATG
The DNA here is from genome assembly GCF_000715075.1 of Nicotiana tabacum. Taxonomy (NCBI): domain Eukaryota; kingdom Viridiplantae; phylum Streptophyta; class Magnoliopsida; order Solanales; family Solanaceae; genus Nicotiana; species Nicotiana tabacum. Next base: position 109,645,005 of record NC_134088.1, on the reverse strand, counting down.
TGCATAAATCCCAACATGACATGTAACCGAGAAGAAAAGACGAGAATAATAAGTGACCTCCCAATGAACCTCATGAACATCATCAACGAAATCTGTGAAATGGCAGACGAAGGTGCGACGCCCAGTGCCTCCCCTAGGCGAGATGGGTCACTGCCCCCTCATTGCAGCATCACAAAATCTCTTGGTAAGGGAGCTTTCACGTCTGTCGGGGAAGAGACGTCCCCTGATGTGAAAAGGCTCTTCAAAGCGTGGCTAAGTGACACACTAACCAACGTCCTCAACAAAGCCCACTCGGGATGCGACTGTAGAAAACGCAAGGACTTGCACGATACCACGAGCGGACGAGCAGTGCAACTAGCATTCTCCTCCAACGATAGGTGTTACTCACAATGCCATTGATACTGCAGGTGACAACACCCTTGCAGCCGCTCTGAAAAGGATGGAAGAAATAGGGAATGAAAACAAAGCGCTCCAAGATCAGATGAAAGAACACCAAGAAATGATCGACAAGATACCGGGCGCTCCTAAGCTATTTTCGAAGAGGGACGCCGACCGGTCCGTCGAGCAACCTTACAGTGATGATGCAACACCGCATGCCCTACCAAGAACCTTTAAAATGCCACCCTACCTCAGGATATATCATGGCACAACCGACCCTGAAGTTCACGTTACTCATTACGTCACCGCCATAAAAGGCAACAACCTCGCTAAAGAATATGTGTCTTCCATCTTGCTGAAGAAGTTTGGCGAAACCCTCACAAGAGAGGCATTAACCTCGTATTCACAGCTACCAATACGCTCCATAGAAACCTTTGAAGAAATGGCCGACAAGTTCATAACGGTCCACGTCAGAGCCAAAAAGCCCGAGGCGAGAGTGAACAACATAATTGCTATTAAACAATCCCTGGGAGAGGGACATCCTCGCCCGGTTCAACCGAGTAAGGATGACTTTGCCAAATATGTCCGAAGGGATGACAGTCACATCTTTTCAGAACGGGCTAAGCAGGGTTGGTTCAAGAGCAACGAGGAAACTGTTAAGTCGGTTGATGAAGTACCCCTAACCACTTGGGACGAAATCCCCAATGCTTATTGTGCTAAAGTCATTGCAGATGAGGACGACCTCAACGGGCCAACCCACCGACTAACCTCAGTACAAGCAGAATCAAGAAAGGATTGAAGAGACAACTCCAGAAGGGATTATCCAATTCTGCGACCTAACAGGGGACACCACTAACTATATATCAGAACGGTCGCCGCCCGCTCCCCCTACTACGAAGAAGGTCCATCCAGACCAAGGACGGGAACCCATCGGAATGACAAAGGTATGCCCCCTATTATCTGCTCACAATTTTTGTGTGTCACCTGCAGAGATAGTCTACGCCCTAGAGAAGCTCGGACCAAAAGTGAAGTGGCCTCCAAAGATGAGATCGGACCCTAACACCAGAAAATCCGACGCCCTATGTGAGTTCCACCAAGAACGAGGGCACAAGATAAAATACTGCATCTCCCTAAGGCAGGAAGTCATGAATAGGGGTGTTCATAGTTCGATTTGGATCGGTTTTTCCCTAAAAAGAAACCAAACCAAGTAAGTTGGTTCTTAAAATATTATAACCAAACCAAACCAATTAAGTCGGATTTTTATCGATTCGGTTTTTATCGGTTTTTATCGATTTTTCGGTTATTTATCGGTTTTTCTTAAATATGAGACATATACTACCAAACATATATTCTGGTGACTACATTTTCAATGTAACACTATCAAACCAATTTCTTTTTGAGAAATCTATCATTTACCAAGATATATTGATGATAATTGAATCAAATAGATGAATAATTTAATTACTCAATTAAAAATTAATTATTTTTAACATGAAATAAATTCTTATACTTAGCAAAAGAAAAATATCAATCAAACTAGCAAGGAATTAGATTATTATAATAGCAAAGAGTTAGTCTAAAAATACAAACGACTAATATGTACCATAAAATTTTAGAAACTTTATATAAAAATATACATATATATAGGTGTAATAAAAATTTAAATAGCTACTTCTATAGTCGTTTGGTTCAGTTTTTTTCGGTTTTCTTTTTATTAAAACCAAAACCAAACCAAATTTGTCGGTTTTTAAAATTCAAAACCAAAACCAAATCTAAAAAGTATCAGTTTTTTGGTCGGTTTGGTTCAGTTTTCAGTTTGGTTGAATTTTTCGGATTTTTATGGACACCCCTAGTCGTGAATATGCTACGCCAAGGACACCTTAAAGTGATGTTAAGTGATAAAGGAAGAACCAACTTCGCGAGAGGACGCGAACATCAAGAACCACCCAAATCACCCTCACCAACTCGTACCATCAACATGATCATCGGTGATAACACCTTTATCAACAGCGTGATATTCACCACTACCCATAAACTCAAGCGATCTATCACCCGCGAACGGTATGACGAACTCGAAGAAAGTATCATTTTCGACAAGTCGGACGCCGACAGTTTTGCTTTTCCTCATAATGATGCCCTCGTTATTACTCTGCGAGTTTTAGATACTGATGTTAAATGCATTATGATAGATGACGGGAGCGGCGCGTGCATTATACATCCCCGAGTACTTACCCAAATGAAACTCGAAGATACGTTGTATCTCCCTAACTGGTTTGAACAATGCAGTTGAACGGACGTAAGGAGAAATTACATTCCTCATTTTGGCCGACGGCGTGAATTTGGAAACAACATTCCACATCATGGACCAAGACACCGCGTACAACTCCATTGTAGGACGACTATGGATACACCCCATGAAGGTCGTCCCCTTTAACCTATACCAAGTCGCCAAATTCTCAACTCCATGGGGAATATTCAGCATACGAGGAGAGCAACGTACATCTCAGGAATGCTACCGCATCTCTTTTGACAACACGACCATCCAACAAAGGAAAGACAAAGAAAAAGAGGCATAGCAATCAGCACGGTGGGGGTCGGTGCACGACGAGATCGGGGAAGGCATCAAAGATCCCGACATATTCGAAGTGGCAACATCGACCATAGAAGACCTCAACCCCATAAATTAGATCCCAACGACCATAGGAAAAAGGCCTATATCGGCTGTAAACTTCAGGAACCAGGTAAATTTAGTCAATTCTTGAAAACTAATGCAGATTTATTTGCTTTAGGTCATGCAGATATGCCAGGCATCCCAAAAGAAATCGCCACGCACAAGCTAAACGTCGAAGTACCCCAAGAGGGTCGCCAATGTAGTAATGGTTAAAATTAAGAATGGGAAATGGCGGATGTGCGTGAACTTCATAGACTTGAACAAAGCATGCCCAAAGGACTCGTTCCTACTGCCCCACATCGACCAACTCATTGATGCAATGACCAGAAAAGAGCTGCTAAGCTTCTTGGACTCTTACACAGGCTATAACCAGACCCTCATGGAAGAGGAAGATCAGGAACAAACCACGTTCATCACCCACCAAGGAACGTACTGCTATATGGTCATGCCCTTGGAATTAAAGAACGCGTGGGTGACTTATCAATGATTGGTGACAATGATGTTCAACGATTAGCTCAAAAAGACAATGAAAGTATATATAGACGACTTGTTGATCAAGTCCAAAAGGGGAGAAGATCACATCGACCATATGAAAGAAACTTTTGACGTACTCAGACGGTACTGAATGAAACTGAACCCGAAAAAATGTGCGTTCGGCGTAGCCTCAGGAAAGTTCCTAGGTTTTCTCGTATCACAACGAGGGATCGAGGTCAACCCTGACCAAATCAAAGCCATTGAGGGGATACCCGAACTCTTGACAACTAAAAAATAGGTCCAAAGGTTGATTGGGTGCATCGCCGCCCTATCAAGGTTTATCTCGAGGTCGTCGGATAGGTGCTATAAATTCTTTGGTGTACTTAAAAAAGATAATGATCTCCAATGGACTTCGAAATGCGTCCAGGATCTGGGGGAACTAAAGGCATACCTGTCGTCACTGCCCTTGCTTTCAAAACCAAAGCCGATGAGGTGTCTCCTTGTCTATCTAGCTATATCCGAGGTAGCTGTAAGCGCAATCCTAATTCGAGAAAATAAAGGTATGCAATCTCCCATCTATTACATTAGCAAAATATTAGTTTATGCCGAGACGAGGTACCTGCACCTCGAGAAATCGTCTTTGGCTTTAGTCGTAGCTTCACAGAAGCTTAGACCATATTTCCAATGTCACCCCATCTCGGTAGTCACAAATTTCCCCTAAGAAGCATTTTACATAAACCCGAGCTATCAAGAAGGCTGGCCAAATGGGTCATCGAGCTAAGCAAGCACAATATCACGTACCATCCGCGAACGACGATAAAGTCACAAGTGTTTGCTGATTTCGTCATCGACTTCAGCTCAAAAATAATGTCTGAAGTCGAAAGGGAAGTAGTCCAAACTTCCCCCCAAACACAAGACCTATGGGTCCTATACACTGACGGCATATCCAACGCGTCGAAGTCCGGACTGGGACTCGTGCTAGAAGTCCCCACATGCGAAGTAATTCGCCAGTCCATAAGGTGCCCGGACATGATTAACAATGAGGCCGAGTACGAGGCAGTCATTGCAGGTTTGAGACTAGCGCTTAAGTATGGGGCAAAAAGGTTAAAACTACGTTGTGATTCCCAGCTCATAGTCAACCAAGTCACAAGGACTTTCCAAATCAAGGAACAAAGATTGCAAAAATACCTGACCGAAATCTGCAAGCTGCTGCCCGAGTTCGATGAATGTCAGCTTGACCAAATTCCATGAGCATAGAACACCGAGGCAGATGGCCTCGCTAAACTAGTCGCAGCCACCAAAAGCATCACAATAAGAGACAAAAGCATGGTCCATTTCCTCAATTCATCGCTAGACCAAGTCGAGGTAAGAACCATTAACTTAACTTGGGACTGTCGCAATCATATTATCGCATACTTGCAGGATGACACACTCTCAGGTGATAAAAAAGAGGCTAGGAAATTGAGAATGCAAGCAGCCACATATAATATCCTCTACAATGACCTATACAAGCGAACTTATGGAGGCCCTTTAGAAAGGTGCCTGAGTCCAAACCAGACTCGGCGTGTCCTTGAAGAGATCCACGAAGGATATTATGGGGCTCATTCCAGAAATCGAGCACTGGTTAGATGCCTCATACGGGTGGGGTATTACTAGCCGACTATGAAAAGGGAGGTCGCAAACTTCGTTAAAAGATGCAAGCAATGCCAGAAGTACGCCGCAGTGATTTACCATGCGGGCGAACACTTCAACTCGGTCACCTCACCTAGGTTGTTCATCAAATAAGGAATGGACATTGTGGGATCCCTCCTCGCATGATAAGGTAACGTACGATTCCTTTTAGTTTTAACTGACTATTTATCTAAGTGGGTGGAAGTAGGAGCATTCTTCCAAATACAGGAAGAGGAAGTAGTCACTTTTATATGGAGAAATATCATGTACCGGTTGGGCTTTCCCAAAGAAATTAGCTGCGACAACGAACCCTAATTCACGAGAAAGAAAATCACTGAATATTTTGAGAAATGGCATATCAAAAGAATACTCTCAACCCCGCACCACCCCGCGGGCGATGGGCAAGAAGAATCCTCCAACAAGTCGATACTAAACATCATAAAGATGAAGCATGAGGACGCCAAGGGACTCTGGCAGGAAGTACTACCAGAAGTATTGTGGGCCTACAGAACAACTCTGAAAACGAGCACATGAGAGACACCCTACTCTTTGTTCTACGGGACCGAGGCGGTAATACCAGTCGAGGTCGGAGAGCCCAGTCTAATATACTCTCACGAGAGCAGCACACGCAACGACGAGGGCAGAAGGCATGAACTCGACGAAGCCGACGAACGAAGAGGATATGGATTATATAAGAATGATCTCCCAAAAACAGCAAGCAGAACACTATTATAACAAGAAAGCAAAGGTCAGGCCACTCAAAATCGGGGACTACGTACTGAAAGCTAAAACCCAAGAGAGCAAAAATCCCAGGTAAGGGAAGCTGGAAACAAATTGGGACAGTCTGTACAAAATCACAACAAAAGCATATAAAGGAAAATTTCATCTAGAAATAATGGAAGGAAAGCTATTACCAAACAACTGGAATATCAGCCACCTCAAATACTTCAACTTCTAAGATAAAAAGTGTCCCCCAAGTCGTACTCTTTTTTACCTCACTTGAGCTTTTTCCCAGCTGGGTTTTCTCAAGGAGGTTTTTAATGAGGCGACGAAAGGAACACTCCAAGTCGAAGTACCCGAAGACAAGACCATGGTTACTATTTCATTGCTCGACCTCTCACTACTCTCAAGATCGACCAATGAAGGGATTAGATAGACCGAGACTGGAACGCTGTCCAACACCCAAAAATATGTATATTTCTCTAAGTATGTAACAAATGCAACAATGTCAAGGCAATAAACTTTACACTTACCAGCGCATCTTTAACATATGTTGGCCCTCGGCCATTATTTAAATATTGGTTATGTTCAACCTTTTTCGAACTAACACCTGCCGGCCCTCGGCCATGAGTAAATAAAAGTTATGATCGACCTTGTTTGAACTAACACCTATCAGCCCTCATCCATAACTAAGTTCAGGTCGTGTTCGGCCTCGCTCGTACTAACAACCGGTCCTCGGCTGCAACTTAAACGAAAAGCTATGATCGACCTCGTTCAAATAAATACCTATCGGCCCTAGGCCGTAATCTAACAAAAGGTCACAACCAAACAAGTGGATGACCTCGGCCTTGTTCCAAAGAACAAATTTGGCATTCCATTTCAAACTTAAACATTTTTTACAAAGGCTCGTGAAGACGCCGGTAAAAATGCACAAGCTTACAAAAAAAAGAAGAGAAAACTACTGGTTTACGCCATCAGGATCTTCTGCACCTCTACCACTCTGACCACCCATGCCTAGGCCATCTCGATCCCTTTATTCATCATCACCTTCGCCCTTAGGGTATGCAACATCATACAAGGCATTCTCTTCTAGATGGTCCACGCCCCCATCCCCCTCATCATCACCGGCCTCAGGCGTGGCAGGATCATATCTATAAGTGACCTAAGCCTCACGGTCCTTAACTCGAACATCATCAACGGTGACCGTAGAAACAGACCCCAACCTATACAAATCTCAGAACACGTCAAAGTGAGCCTTGACTTTAATCCATTCCTCGTACAGGTCCCGAGAAATGTTTGGAAAAACCGAAGTACGAGAGCAAGACAGCTGCGCAGGCAATTGGGCTTTTCAACCTCTAAAGCAGCTACTCGATCATGGAGGAGGGAGTTGTATTTCTCCAGCTCTCCTCTCCTCTCCTCCAGTCTATCATCTTTTACCTTCGTTGTAGATTGATCAATCTGCCGCTCGGCCTGGAGAGTTCTATTCGCCAACTTTAACATCTCTGATTTGCTCCGAGCCTCCAAATGGGAAGACTTCGCCTTCTCAAACTCGCTCTTCTTCTCAGTGACTTTGCCATGAAAGACCTCTATCTGTAGCCGGCATTCTTCTAATTACCTGCGCAACTCAACCACTTGTGTCTGAAGGTCACCGCACTGGGCCTCTACGGCCCTGCTGACCTCAAGCTCCTCCTTCATACTCCTCAACATCCCTTCGAGGACGTTGAACTTATCTGTGTCTCTCATCAACCCGTCGTCCTTCTTCAGCTCATGACGAGGGCCAGCATATTGCCGCCCCTACCAAGCCGCCTGCGAAACTCCCGGTACTTGTCGCGATACTCGAAATATTTATTTTTAGCCTTGCAAATATTTCCCTATGCTTCTTCTCTCTTCGGGCACTTTCAATCTCCAAAATCACAGTCAAACACAAAAAAAGGTAAGGCAAACATGAAAATTCCCCTGCAAACAAAGGCAAAAAAGAAAAGGACAAAACACTAAGCACTCACTCGGAGAGCGAGACCGGCTATGCTCCTCGACAAGGTGATATAGTTAAGCTCTTTGAGGGTCTTACCCTCAATTTTGGAGCAAAGAAGGATGAGGGCAGGGACCACATTCTCCGTGTTTTTCAACAAGTCACGATCCATAGGGATCGCAATGGTCCTTGTAGACCCCTATAACCTCATCTCAGGCTAGGTAAAACCCTCCTCCATCACTTTCAGGTTGGCCACATCAACATCAGACCCCGACTCGTCGCCTTTATCGGCAACATCTTTACCCCTCTCGTCGATCGGCAAAGAAGTATTAGCAGTCGGCTGATATGTCGATGCCTCCTCTCGCCTCGAAGTATCAAAGGCATCATCGGACGATCTCTCTACCTCGGCAACCACCGAAGACATACCCATTTTGGTTGCCTCCAACCTCGGAGACCCATACTTCGGCTCGATTTTCATCCCCGATAACTATGGTTGCCATCTCGCACAAGAAAAAATCACTCGCCATTGAATCAACGGCCCGAATGACCCTGCCGCCAACATCTATAGACCTCATATTGTGGGGAATTAAGTCCCGCTCACTTGGAATAAAATCGTCGTCTTCATCTATAAGATGTTGTATGGTAGAGGCCGAGGTATCTACGGTCTCCACGGTCGCTGAAGGAACGAGTGGAGATGCCTCAACAAGAGGGATCGAGGTGTAAGTAAAACTAGTCACCGTCGTCGGTGAGGCAGAAGTCAAAGGCACAACCACTTTTCTTGTCCGAAACGAAGGGGCGGGAGCTCTCGACCTCCTCGAAGGCCCCTTGGCCGATCCTAGGAAAAATACAGGAAAAGGGGAAAGTTAGCAAAGTAAACGAAAAGGAAGGGAGCCAAGACTCCAATAAAACGAGTAACTTACTAGTCGAGGGGGGAGACGACCCAAACCTCTTAAAGAAGCCAACCACTCACGAATCTCTACGATGTGAGGGAGGAGTCGACCGACCCAACCAGAAATATCCTCGAAAAAATGAGGAGGCGATGTCTTGGCTGCATAAGAAAAGCACAAGAGGTTAGAATCCACGACTGAGCAAAATAAACCAAGTACCTACATGCAAGGGAGTTAGGCGCTTACGAATGCAATTTTAAGCTTTAGGGAAGCTGCCGGCATTGGCCACCACGTCATTAGTTCTAACGAAGAAAAGGTTGAGCCAGAACTGGCGGTTAGATTTTTTGTCCATCTTCACCACCGGGCACTTTCCTCCTAGGTGGCGAAGGTTCGAAATCATCCCACTATAAAAGCTGGGGGCGAACATGTGCATCAAATGTCGAAGTGTGATCGCGATCCCGGCTAACTCCGCAGACTTGGTAAGCATCCTTATGAGCTTGTAGACATACGGCACGAGTTGAGCCGGGCAAACGTTGTAGAAGCGACAAAATTGCTCCGTCAGCGGAAGGAGAGGAAGAGTGTAGCCGACGCAATACCTAGGATGGTGATCATACACTGCATCCTACCCGACAAGGATCAACTCGATGTGATTGGGAAGGCCGTATTTAGCCTTAAGCTCTAATAAGTTAGCCTCCTTCATCGCCGACTTAAAGGTTTTCGGGTTCACCTGTAGGCAATTTTGAGAAATCACACCTGACATCAGGGTTACGAGAAACTATCTCCTCCAACATCGGGAAGCTTCCGTCCTCAATAGAAGTGGGAACACTCTCTGCATGATGAGGAAAAACTATCGCTAGAGGGACCGGGACACTTCCCTCGCTGGACTCAGAAGGTACATTAGACATATTTATAACGAAAGAGAGGGAGGTATCAAACAACGAAGGATTAAAAATGATATGGATCGCTGGAACAAAAGGAAAAGATGCACAACAATGGAAAATGAAGAAGAAGATATAGGGTTTCGATGCAGGAAGTTTGTAAAGTTTGGAATTACACCCTCACATCCTTATTTATAGGAATTGAGGCGATAGAACCAAGAAATTGGTTCATCATTATCTGGCATCGAAATTGAAGTGGAAGGACGAATCATGAGTCCTACGCAAAACGAAGCGACGTATCGGGAATACGCGTCATGATGACGCACGAGATCAAACGTCACCTTGATTCGTGAAAAGCACAACTCCAAAATTTGTGCTTATGAAGGGCCATGTTGCCAGCCTGCCTCAATCATCACGACCCGATCAGCTCGTCCAATCATATCAACCGCGATGAACAGAGTCCGCTCATCAAGACCGCATGAGACCAACCTCAATAAGCGGAGGGACTAACTGTATGGATCAAAATCTGCCTTGGAGTATTTAAGATTAGATAACACTGAGAAAAGAATTCTCGAGCCGTCGTTAGTTGAGGTGGAACAAGAAGCAACAAGACTCATAGTCGAAGAGTCGACGAGAGCCGTGATCGAGATGTCAATAATGGTCGAGGTCGAGCACCGTTGATGAAGCTGTAACAACTAGTTTTCAAAATAGAATATTAAAGAGAATATATCGATGATATTCCCTGCACTTGTACCATTAGGGGTTCTTAGGAAAATGTCTCATATATATATAGAAAAAAGAGATAATGATAGGGGCATGTAATATTCATGTAAGAACACACTTTGACAAAAAGATTCTCTCTCTCTCTTACTAAAATACAAACACCACATTTTCACTAAGATTCTTGTCTATATTATTCTATTTTTTTCCATCAGATCTGAGAATAATTCGAACATTCAAGGATTTGTCTGTCACTCATCATTGTGAGGAGGAACAACCATCTAGTTCATCCTTTATTGGGTGAACCATTCCTCCTATTTACTTAAGTGTCATTTATTGTTATTCATTGTTATTAAATGCTTGTACAATATTACTCATGCTTTTTGGAATAGTTATTGCATACTGTTATAACTATTTGACCAGATATATCTGACGTTTTTCACACCCTCGGAAATTACATCTAGAAATATTATTGTTAACTAAGTTTAACACATAATCACATAAATTTAATTATTTAATTTTTGGAATAGTTATTGCATACTAAGTTTATTTGGGGGGGGGGGTCATATTTTAATGGGTGGTCGCATAAGAAAGTTTATCAAAATATTTTTGAAACTTTTGTTTGATATTTTAGATATACCCATAATAGAAAAAAGTTTTATTTCGTAGTCAAATAGTTTAGCTAAAACTTGGTTACAGTAAGTTTGGTTATATTATGACCTAAGTATTATTTTACTCATCTTGAATCAGTCCATTTAGTCTTGGTCCGATCCTTGATTAAGCTCATTTTAACCCGTTCAAATTTAGTATAGCTCACTCACATGGTACTTCCTCCACCATTCCAAAATTTTTGATTAAATATAGATGGATCGCATTCATTCGAATAAAACTAGAGACTTATTATTTAAACATTACTCTGTGGATTTCTTTTGCTTTTTAAAAACTCAACGGATTACTGAATGATAGAATTTTTTTGAGGTTAAAAGGTTCGAAGATCCAAATTTTAACATTTAAGAGGAACATTTCTTAAAGATCAGAAATAATCTATTTTTATAAATTAACAGAAACTAATTAATGTAGCATATCTTTTGGTATGTTTCTTCAAGTACGAGTAAAACGTTATAGGAAGAAGTGAGTGTTGAGTACACAGATTGTATTTGTATTACTCACTGGTTAGGATATTCCCTTTTTAGTTGTAGGATTTTGCTTTGCGCAAATGAGCACATAATGGCACTAAACGTTCCTTCTCTGATTTTAGTGGTCAAATTTGAAAATGAGAAAAGAGCAGTCATTTTCTCACAAAAGTCTTTTCAAATATACCCATACTTTTACTATTAACCCATAATGGTTGAGGGGATACGTCGCTGCAAAGAATAAGTGCCCCTTTCTGTGTTAATAAATGAATATGATTTCTCTTCCAATCAAAATTGATCGACATTTTCCAAGGAAAAGAAAAATAAACTGACACTTTGCCACTTCCCATTGGCCTAGCTTCTTGCTTCAAACTTGTACCATTGGCATATCCAATAACTTGTGCCATTGGCATATCCAAAGTGACAAGATTACCATTTGCTTTTTTAGTTAACTAGCTTGTATCCAAAAACTATTTAGGTTTGGTACGCTCCTTGGAGTAAAGCGCTTTCTATTAAAAAAAATATTTTTAAATTTTGAACTAAAAATTTTAAGTTAATGGTAGAGATATCTCATCTATACCGTTATATTCGTTGGTAAAGTGACACGATTGCCTTTGTTGCTCTCCTTGCTCTCCAGTTGCTTGGTGTTATGGATTTAATGTTGGTTCATTTTTGAAATTTAGTCTTAGCAGGGCTATATGTATTTGGATTATTTATTTAGGACATTTGTAAAGAATATTTATGTTTAGTTTTTGTGCAAATTAAGCTCAAGAAAAAGTTGATTTGTATTTCAAGAAGGAGTATAGGTTAAGTGGATTGTTCAAGAAAGCAACTTATTGGGATGTCTCACAAGTTATTCTTTTTCCATTTTCAAACAAGAAAGTGTGGGGGACCTGAAAGCGAGGCTAATTTTCATGATCATATTATGTAGGTAGAATGAGCCAAATAACCATCCCATCGTGTTTCATTCATATTGCAATTTTGTCTAATGCCATTTCAACCTTCACTGGTAAAATCTATTGTGTAACATAGTATAGCTCACGAGATGAGATTGCATTCGCATCATCTGAAACTAAAGAAGTTTCGGAGTCTTAATTTCGATTATGTTTTGTATATGAAATTAGAATTGGGCAATTCCATGATCGTGATTTGATCATTATTAGGTGGTGAGAAAGCACACCGTGCGACGAAAGAGGGAGAAACAAAAAAAGCAACTTAAAAGAATATATTCTGATTAAGTACCCAAGCACATGGCCTACTTAATGAAATGAGTAAAAATTTTAAAATTTATTATTTAAATTTCAGCATAAACAAAAAATATTAGCTGTATTCTTTTTATCTGTCTAAGCTTTATTGAGAAGAGTTACCCCATATATGTGATGATTGAAAGTAACAAAAATTAAATTCAGAATTTAGTAACTAACACCTAATTTTTCTATCATAAAATTTAGAATCCATAAATTTCAAATCTTGATATCAGACAGCAAATACTAATGAATAGTTATAATAATTTTTTAATTAATGATTTAAAATTCTTGAACCATTGATTTGTTTTGTTACTTCTATTAAACAAAAACAAAAGAATAGGTAACCCTACTAGCACGTCTAGGCCTCTTTAATTCTCCTAAACAACTACGCTGTTATCTTAATTTATGGAAAAGAAAGGAGGTTTTATCAAGGTATAAACAAAGTAATGGCCTTGATATGAAATTGTTTAATTTAGGTCACACCTGTTGGGCATTGCACTTACAATATGGTCCCATTGGGCAAACAAATAAATAATGCAAAGCAACCATAATGCAAAGCAACCATAATGCAGTAAGCACTTGAAGTTTGATTTGACACTGATGTAGCCACCTATGTCTAGTAGTTAAGAGTCATTAATTGATATAAATAATTTTCATCTGCTAACAAACTGTACTTTAAGATTAGGATTATTCCCTAATCCCTATAAGATTATTATGCTCTTGCACCAAATCCAGTTGGGTATTTTCATTACTAGTGAAGGCATATCTGTTACTTACTCCCCGGTCTATTTTAATTGTTTTTTTTGTTTTGTAATCTACTTTTTAACATTATTTATTTATAAATTTAATCATAATAACTTTAATTTATTCATTAAAAATACAATCAAAAACTCATAGGTTCTTATGCCAAGGGTAATTTAAAAAAAAAAAAATTATTTTTGATATCTGAAAAAATCAAATATCGTGGACAATAAAAAAAGGTCAAAAAAAGAAGTAAAGGGGACCGAAGGAAGTACAATAATGCAATAAATAATTTCACTCCCATTAAGAATTTGGATAACTTAATTACTTGGGAAGTAGTTTGGATAAGATTATTGATAATACGCAACCTCAAATTTCCCCTTAAGGCTTAAATTAAGATTTGATACATTTAATTAGAACCTGATCCGCCAATATGGCTATAAGAAGAGTAGAAAGGAAGATCAATTCCAACAAAAATTAATTGTAAGTTCGTCTGAATCCCGTAACTTCAAGTTGTCGCACCTTATATATGTTAAAAAAATCCTATAGATTAACTAAATCGTAGTAGAATTTCAAACGAAATTTCAAATCTTGAATTTATTTATAATTATTTATGTGCCACACTAAAATCTACTTTCAAGTGCTCAATTTACTCCTAGGTCAAGATATACGACCCACACTACAGATGAGTGTCGTGACAAATATACCTAAAATAAGTGATTTTTTTTAATTATATGTGAAATTAATATGAATATATAACTAATTCCAAAAACCACAATAAGATATTCTTATTGCCTTAATCTCATTAGTATTACGCGTTTTTGTTCAACAAACTCGATCAAAAATTAATCAAACTATTAATTTAACCTTTTGGTCACTAAAATGAACTATTGTTGTATAAACTTTCCTGCATGTTATCATCATTAGGTTCCATTATTATCATTCTAAACAAAGTTAATTACACCTAAATTGGAGTTTAAGGGGTGGATTTGTAATTTTCTTGTATAAAAGAACTGGACCACTTTTATCCTTTTGCTAATGACCCCACCGATCATTGACCTAATTAGGCCATTACCCTTTTTCTCCCATTTCTAAAATCTAAACAAAAAACAACCATATTCCCACCAAGGCGCCATTTAAATAGGAAAAAACTTTACTTTTTGTTGCATTTACTTTTCAGCGGCTATTCAGTTCAACTTTTCACTTTCAAACTGATGGAAATACAGAGACAATACTATTACAACTGGCATATGTGGCATTTATTCAACGTCCAAAATATCGGACAAATTAAAGTAGTACTATAGGCATCAAAATAACTAAAAATAAGAATAAATTTTCTGTTTTTTTTTTTCGGCTTCATTTCCTCTCAAAATTTCGAAAAACGTTAGAATTACAATAGCTCGGTAACCGCTTCACCATCTCAAAAATAGGGAGAAATAAGTGGAAAATAAAATGAAAAAAGAAAAAACAAAACGTCTCGGGGAAGTTTTGAAATTGAAAAAAAAAGGTAATAGTAGTAGTAATTGTAATTTCTCATCTGTTAGATCGATCATCGATCAAAATTAATCCTGAAATCCGGTTTTTTCAAAAATAGCATTTCTGACTCTACTCAGATCTCTGCCTTTGAGAGTCCTACCAACACCTTCGTGCACCGAGAAGGAGGCAATTCTCGTTCTCGCTAACTGCCTCGCCAAAAACTCGTGCGGCGGAATTCGATTCTCACCGTCGTCGCCGTCAAAATCATCGTCGCTGTCACTTCTCCGATTCTCTCTGTACTCATCCTTCAGTATTTTCGACCAGTCCGGCACGTTTACCGGCAAGGAAGCCGCCGCCGTTACTCCAGCACTGGTTCGGTCACTTTTTGATACAGACTGCTTCCGAGAAATTCTAGAACTCGGCTTACGGAACTCCGGCGACGATGAACGACCCGACGAGTTCCACACGTCCGATTCGTCAAGCTCAAACATCGTATCAGAAGTTACCGAAATGTCCCTGTCGTTTGATAGGAACCTGTAGTTCGCCCTTGCGAAATAGCTTTTTGATGCCGCCATTGATTGTGTGCTCTCTTTGTGTTTTTGCTTCAGTTCTTATGAATGCATATGTATTGCGTGAAAACTGTTTTTTCCTTTTCTTTTCGTCTATTTCTCTCTGAAAAAATAGAAATAGATTTGGGCTTACTGGTGAAAGGAGTTTGTTGTGCTTTATATAAAGGGTTTAATGGATAAGGTTCTATCCCTAAAGTCCAAATTGTCCTTCCTTCTTCCCTCTTCTCTCTCCTTTCTCAAATTTTCTCTGCAACTTCTTTTTATAAATTATATTTTTGCCCCTGCAGATATTTGGAAGTCATGATCCACCTTATAATTATTATTTTGACGTAACTATAAGAGAAAAATATTTATAAATAATGGTCGTAATGTCAATATATTTAAAGTTTTGAATTGTGACTTATAACTATAGTGTTGCTTGAATTACGACATCTTAAATTCAAGTTTCGAGAACTTTCTCTTAATCCACCATTACTAATTGCAAAATGAAGTGTGACGAGCTCTTTTTTTTTTCTGCGCAATTTTATATTTTTGTGTAAAAATACTTGCGAATTATTGTAGGAACACATTGTTATTTTAACTTATTTCTAAAAAAAATAAAATGATTTGAAATAAAAAAGGACAAGCTGTTTATAATTATTTTAATTACTTTAAATTTAAAAATTATAAATATTTTATAAAAATTAATCATTTCAAGTTATAAAATAGATCATTAATTAAAAATAAATAAATTCACTTAAATTCAAACAGAGGGTTAATACTTAATATCTGCCCACACCTGAGTAAATCGCTCTTTAACCGTGATGATGATGATCGTACGCTGTTCTCTTCTTTTCTAGAAGCCACGTGTCCAGCGGGAAACAGGAGGGCATGGTAAGTTTCCTTGACAACGACAAAAATAAGGCAAAGGGGCATTTCGGGAATACCGTTTTGTCTCTTAGTAAGTAAAGAACACCCAACTAAAGAGGGTTTTCAAAACTTTTGTCGCGACTTGTGGCCGGGGGGTCGATTCACCTGGTGCTGGTCCCTAGTTTAGCCATTCAAGATGATCGAATACGTGTCTATGATCTTATGGCCTATTACCACGTGGCTTCACGAAACGTCAACAAACTATAGGGGCGTGTGGGCACGTGAAGTGGGACCTACTAAAACTTTGTTTGGATCGAGTGTTGAGAGTTTATGCCAGCTCATTCTTGGCTTGCTTCTGTCCTCTACATCGCGACAATCGAAAATTCTCGCGATATTTCATTTTTGTATTTTTATTTCATCTCATCTGGGTTTATCGTCTCTTTTTTTTTAGAAGTGAATTTATCGCAGAATTTTATGCGAAGAATAAACTGAAATTCGGGTATTTTTACATTGGCGTTTGGCTTGTAATGAGTTTGGTTGAACGTTGAACTGAATGGCATCATGCTTTTGTTGTGATAATGATATATATTTGAAAAAGCTAATCAATTTTATTTAGAGGAAGAAAGAAGATGAATATAAAGGTGAAGTAATCCTAAAGATGTACAATACTTTAAGAATATGCCAAGTTGTACTTGCAAAAATAAACTAGATGCAAAATTGTTTATCCGTAAAACAATATAGTTGAATTTATACGTGATTTCTAGAGAAGTAAATTAATTTGATCATGAAATAATGAAATAACTAAAGAAATATGTAATACTTAGTCTTGAAATGAAAATAAAATCACGAAAATAGTAATTCGGGGGGCAGAGCTTACGGGCACAACGGAGATAAAACGAAAGAAGAAGAAAGTAAAATTGTATAAAGTTTTTAATCGATTATAGCGTAAGTTTGCCAGAAAATTCGTGTCCTCTACAATAATAAATAGAGCTCACTATTTATAGTTGCACCTAGGGAACGAGGTCATAGGATCATGCCTTTCTTTAATGTCAATTATGAGGGCCATTGAAGAAGGTGTAATGGTGAGCATAAATGACAAACTCTCTGTAACGGGAAGCGCACTAAATGCTGTATAATATTCTTCATTAAATGCTATCGGGCGGAGGGTATTTATTGCGTCTTTATGAGCGTTATTCTTTCCGATGGAAGGCGGGACAATTGCCTTCGATTTTAGCTATCCCCCGCCTTAGGTTCCATGTGTCCTTTTGGACGGTCAGATGACATAACATATTTTACTCTATATAGATAGTCCCCCTGCTTTTCGGTGACATAACTTTGTGTCACTAGGAAGTTGGTAGAAGCACTCTTTTTGGCGGAAATTACTATGATTCCTTCTGAAAAGCTTCTGACGGTTGATTAGACGCACGTCTCTCCGCATTTAATGTTCCGAACACGCGTCATACCACGATTCAACATAACTTTTGCCGGTTATCGAGGTAATCATGGACACGAATTTAGATGCTTAAACCTTTACTTATACGCATCAACCTCTTTCATTCATACTCCATAACTGTCTAAACTCTCTAAAACTCTCTTTATTCAACTTGCATTATGTTCTCCGGCCTTTCTTCAACTCTCTTCAATCGAAAAAACTTTTTATTCTTCCATATAATGGCTTCTTCTTCAAAGTATACTAGTTCTTCAAAGAATAAGAACAAAGCCGAGGACTCTGCTTCTCCAATAGTGGCCACCATCATCCCTAGAAGTCTTGTTACAACAAAAGACTTTGAAGAGAAATTTTTTTCTGTTAGCCCTCGTACATGGGCCGTTAGCAGATATCATTCTTTCATCCGTCCTTCCAGCATTCCTGTTGTGAAGGAAGACTGTCATTGCCAGGACCTAGCCATTTTCGCTCCTGACCTGGCGGAGCGGGTAACCTTACCCAAGAAGGGTTTTACGTACTTCTATACGCATCCATTCACTTTGGGGACATTTTCTCTAAGTGGAGAGCTTGATGCCGTCATTGAGGAGTTTTGCCTCCGATATCAAGTGTGTTTGGCACAGGTGAGTCCCTCCGTATAGAGGACGATTGCTTGCCTTCGGCGCATGTGCCAGGAAACGGGAGAGGAGCTAACTTTAGCTCATGTGATGAACCTTTATTCCCTCAAGATCTTCCGTGTGGGGATGATCAACTCCAGCAAGCAGGGCCACCATGCGCTGTTGTC